>NW_026961053.1:367481-614481 GCF_021018805.1 Prinia subflava | reverse complement strand
GGCCTTGGGATGGGAGAAAGTGTCCCTGGGAGCAGGGAGTTCCAATGTTTTGTGTCAGGGACTGAAGGGTGGAGGCTCTGGAAGTTTCTAAGGCTGGGAGGGCCCAGTTAAACACTGGAGGATCCAGCTCAGTACTGGGAGAGCCCAGTTCAGCACTGGGAGGATCCAGCTCAGCACTGGGCAGATCCAGTTCAGCACTGGGAGAGCCCAGTTTAGCACTGGCAGATCCAGTTCAGCACTGGGAGATCCCAGTTCAGCATTGGGAGATCCCAGTTCAGCACTGGGAAGATCCAGTCCAGCACTGGAAGATCCAGTTCAGCACTGGGAGGATCCAGTTCAACACTGGGAGATCCCAGTTCAGCACTGGGAGGATCCCAGTTCAGCACTGGGTGATCCCAGTTCAGCACTGGGAGGATCCAGTTCAGCACCGGGAGATCCCAGTTTAGCCTGAGAGGATCCAGCCCAGCACTGGGAGATCCCAGTTTAGCACTGGGAGGATGCACTTCAGCATTCCATTTCAGGCTTTAGGAGAGGTTGGTGTTTGGTGAAGGGAAGGAAGTTCCACGGGTGGGAATCCTCGCTTGGGGACTCCCTGGGCCTAGAGATGCTGGCAAGAGAAAACCCTGGAATAATTTGGAATTTGGTGGGCAGAACCGGGTGGTTTTTGGACGGAGCGAAGGGAAAACAGGTGCTGCTCCCAGGAGGAACAGAATGAGATCCTGGATTTCTCCTTGCTCCTAAAACCTCCGAACCTCAGCAGCTTCAGGAGCTCTGGCAGCGCCCGGGTGACGCCGTCTCCCCTTCCCCTGCAGTTCTTCGACCGCCTGAAGCTGTTCTGGATGCCGGCCAAGCACCAGCCGGATTTCATCTACCTGCGCCACGTGCCCCTGCGCAAGGTGCACCTCTTCACCCTCATCCAGCTGCTCTGCCTCGTGCTGCTCTGGGCCATCAAGGCCTCCCGCGCTGCCATCATCTTCCCCATGATGGTGAGATACGGGGTGGTCTGAGCTGGGAAAGGCAGGCGTGTGTCACTGCGGGGCACAAATGAACCACACAGACTCTGTGAATTCTCACAAGGCTCAAAAGAACGTTTATTTAAAAAGTGATTTCTTTATGTACTATTTAGAGAGACCAATCTGATTGGATGGACAAAGTTAACACATCTTTGACCACATTGGTCAAGCCACAGGGCCAGCAAGAAGTCCCTCCTCTAAAAAGAATTAATAACACAGATACAATTAGCAAAACATTGCTTTTTGTGTCCAGCAAATCTCCTGGGACAGAAATTTCCCAAACCAAAACATCTCAGACATGAAATCAGGGCTACAGGTGTCTGCCAGGGAAAGCCGGAGCTTCCCTTGGAGTGGAGGATGCAAACTCCCTTCCTCGGAATTATTGTAATTTTGAAATTAAGGGGCTTTCAGGCAAAGATATGGGAATAGGAATAACAGTTCTTTAGTGGGAATATTAAAAATGTAGTAGTACAAAAAAGCAAACAAACAAACAAACAAAAAAAACCCCAAAACACTGACAGAGCCAGAACACGACCTGATACCCTGTTGGTCAGGGTGTTAGGAGCAGTCCAGTTAAATCCTCCTGGAGTGACAGAAGTGGTTCTGTTGGAGCAGAGAGGATCCTGTAGAAGGGTCCAGTGGTGTGAGATGGGTCTGGTGTTCCTGTGGGAATGCAGAGCACACAGGCTGTGCTGGGCTCTGAATGCCAGGGTTTATCCAGGTGGGAATGCAGTGCACACAGGCTGTGCTGGCTCTGAATCCCAGGGTTTATCCAGGTGGGAATGCAGTGCACACAGGCTGTGCTGGGCTCTGAATGCCAGGGTTTATCCAGGTGGGAATGCAGAGCACACAGGCTGTGCTGGTGTTACAAATCCCAGGTTTTATCCAGGTGGGAATGCAGTGCACACAGGCTGTGCTGGGCTCTGAATCCCAGGATTTATCCAGGTGGGAATGCAGAGCACACAGGCTGTGCTGGGCTCTGAATCCCAGGGTTTATCCAGGGTTTATCCAGGTGGGAATTCCGGGCTCCTCCCCTGGGTGCAGCATCTCCCATGGTTGATGGAATTGTATCAGCCCTGCAGGGAGCCTCAGTGGCCCATGGACAGCAGAGATCCCCTGGAGGGAGGATGGGTCCTGGAAGGGATAAGGAATACTGCCCCAGCTGGGTTTAGCAGAAGATATCCCCACAGAGTTATGAGGGATGGGTCCTGGAAGGGATAAAGAACACGGCCCCAGCTGGGTTTAGCAGAAGATATCCCCAGAGTTATGAGGGTTGGGTCCTGGAAGGGATGAAGAACACGGTCCCAGCTGTTTTTAACATCTGGCCATTAACAGAGGACACCGCCCCCTCCCCCAGAGTTAAGAGATAAAGAAAAAAACACCTCTTCAACCAGTTTCAACAGATGGGAATAGAACACATCCTGCATTTGTAACCCAAGACAGGTGTTCCTGGTGTTTCCAGCATTTCTCCTGCTGCTCACAGCCCTGGAGGGATGGGCAGCACCACCCCTGGCCTCACCCATCTCCCCTTTCCTTCCTGAAGGTTTTGGCTCTCGTTTTCGTCCGGAAGGTGATGGATTTCTGCTTCTCCAAGCGGGAGCTCAGCTTCCTGGATGACCTCATGCCAGAAAGCAAGAAGAAGAAGTTGGACGATGCCAAAAATGAAGCCAAAGAAGAGGAGGTAATGACAGGAGCTGGGAATGTCCTCCGGGCTCTGAGATTCCCTATTCCTGTCACAGCTTGTCCCTAAATCATGGAATCGTGGATTGTGGAATGGGTTGGGTGGGACATTAAAGCCCACCCAGTGCCCCCTGTGCTGTGGGCAGGGACTCCTCCCACTATCCCAGGTGCTCCAAGCTCATCCAACCCGGCCTTGGGCACTGCCAGGGATGGGAGAAGGGACGGGGAATCCACAGCTTCTCTGGGCAGCAGCTGTTGGGGGAACACCAGAACTGAATCAAACCCAGAGCTCACAGCCTGGATCCCACACTCTGAACTTTTTTTCCCTAAATTCTCAGAGAGTTTCACACTTGAACAGAGACATCGTTATCACTTTAAAATGAGCGTTATAATAAGAATAATTATTGTATTTCTGTGAGGGTTTGTTCCCAGCTGTGTCACTAACCCCAAGCACACCCATAAGGGAAGGTCTTTACCTGCTGCTAAAGGTGCTGAGGGTCAGAGGGGAGGGCAGCATGCCCGGTTTTCACTGGAATTTCATTTATCCCTTCTTGGATCAAGGACAGAGAACTTGACTTGTCTCTTTTCAGGAGTCCCAGAAAATGATGGAAGCAGCTGCTGCGAATTCTGTTCAGCTGAAGCTGGGCAAGACCAGCAGGGTGGACACCCCAAAGCCCAGCAGTGACAGGTAAAGCACCCCCAGGTCAGGACCCTCGGCAGGATCAGTGGGAAGTGTCTGGATAAGGTTTCTGCACTTGCAGATTTACCCCCCGTCATCTTAGTGGGAAAATCCCAATTTACAGGCAAATTAGGAGGTCATGCAGAGCTCTGACCCCACACAGTGGCTGCACAATTCCTGTTTTATCCCAAAACTACATCACCAGTGGCTTTCTGGGATTTGGAGGCCCTCCTGCTCCCACCTGAGAGGTCACAGGGGGCAAACACCACCTGTGGGTCTGCAGCTCCAGGGCTTGATTCCCAAAATTCCTCATCCAGCCAAACCATCCTCCCCAGCTGAGCTCCAGTTTTCCACGCCCTCCTGTTCCTCTGGCCGCTGCCAGTGCTCCTGGTGGGATCAGACCCATCCTCATGGAACAACGTGTGGAATATTCCCTGCAGGGCTGATCCTTCCGAGATCAACATTTCGGACGAGATGTCCAAGACCACGGTGTGGAAGGCTCTGACCATGAACACAGAAACGCTCTGAATCTGGGAGGAGAGAGGTAAAGGCTCGGCTGTGGCGTGACCCTGTGGGGACAGCACATCCCCACGGCCTCCCTGAGCCGGAGCAAGGGGCACATTCCCGGGGAGAGGCAGCAGGACCACGGACAGCGGCTCCTCTCTGCAGGGATCACACCGGGATCAGACTGGAATCCCGGGATCAGACTGGGACCCTACACCCAGAGAGGCACTGAGGGGCTGGGGGTGTCTCTAGAGCTTGGAATGGAGCTGGATAAGGGCTGGAGCAGCAGGAGGAGGGTCTGGAGGGCTCCCGAGGGAGTTGAGGGGGCTCAGCCTGGAGAGAAGGAGGCTCAGGGGAACCTTCTGGCTCTGCACAGCTCCTGACAGGAGGGGACGGCCCGGGGGGGGATTGGGATCTGCTCCCAGGGAACAGGGACAGGAGGAGAGGGAACGGCCTCAGATTGACCAGGGAAGGTCCAGGTTGGATACCGGGGAAAATTCCTTCATGGAAAGGTTGTCCAAGCCCTGGCACAGCTGCCCAGGGGTGGAGCCATCATCCCTGGAAGAGTTCCAAAAACTTGGACGTGGCACTCGGGGACATGGCCAGTGGTGAACACGATGGCCAACGGTTGGACTGGATGATCTTAAACACCTTTTCCAACCTGAACAATTCCATGGACCTCTGATTCTGGGTCTTCCACTGATGACACTCTCCCTCTCTCCCTCTTTTCCGCCCATTCCCACGTTTAGGCGCCTCGACGCCGCTGTCGAGGAGCAGGAGCGTGACTCAGGGATGTGCCAAGGCAGACACGGAGGAGCGGCTCGTTTCCCACCCGAGGGGTCCCATAAAGCCATGCAGAGTTTCCCGTTCCCCGGGGGTGCTGCCCCCCGGGGGATCCGTGTTGTCCAGCCTCGTGTGTCCGTGTGTGTGTGTGTGTCGTGCAGTGGTGGAGGCTCCGCTACCGCTTCCCATCAGTTCTATTTTTTTAATCTCGAATTCCTCCTCTCCTTCCTCCTTTTTCTTTTTTCCTTTTTTTTTCTTTTTTCTTTTTTTTTCAAATATAAACTCTGAATGTACAAAACCATTCCCTGCTCTATCTGGCGCCTTCTCCTTCCTCGCAGTCGGGGTTTTGGTCTGGTTTGGGATCCTCCTCTGAGTAACTTCTGTCTCTTACTGGTACAAGGGGGATGCTCTCCATGGTGGGACAGCGTTGGGAGCATCTCGTAAATTGGGATGAAGCACCCCGGAGCACTCGGGATGAGACAGAGGAGAAGCATTTGCTCCCCATGCTCCCTTTCCCCATCTTTTCTGAGGGTTCTTTCTGGCCTGAACGTGGCAAAATCCAGAAATGTCCCTCTTCAGTCAGCTCTAAAATGACCACAAGGGAAGCTTAAAAATAAAATCCCTGGATTTTGGCAGCGTGAGCAGCCAGGTGAGAGGTGGAGCTCTGCACCCTGCCCTTGTTCCTCCCCTTCCTGTCACCTCCATGGACTCTGGTTTCTCTTTCACCCCTGTAAAGCTTCTTCTGAGGGAATTGGGAATTGGGAAGTGCCTTTTCCTGCTCCTTTTCCCTGCTGCTTTGCAGGGAGAGGCTGGGAAGCGGCGAAGGCCCTGGAGCTCTCCCCGCATTTTGGGGGCTCGGGGGGCTCCAGCGTCCCCCTGGAACGTGTGGCTGAGTCTGGGAGTGCTGGAGCTGGGAAGGGAGGGCATTCCTGAGGGAAAGGCGCTCCCACAGCCCTCGGGAGGTTTGGGACTCGCTCCAGCCTCTGGGAATCTGTGGCTGGGACAGGGGCATGACCTGGCACTGCTGCCATCAGCTCATCCCACCCATCCAGGAGCCTTCTCCTGATCCAGGAGCCTTCTCCTGATCCAGGAGCCTTTTCCTGCCTGGAACCTCCTCAAAAGGACAATGACTGAGGAGAAGAAGATTCGGAATTGCTCTGTAAGGGTGGAAGTGGCACCTCCCCAGGCAGGGCAAAGCTCCATCGGGTTTGAGGGATGGGGATTTGCAAAGTGGAGTTTGGCAGGTGCCAGGCTGGGATGGGCAGAGGCAGAGCAGGGAAAGCTGCCCTGGGCCTTCGGGAAGGAGAGGAGGCTGAAAAACCAGAGCAAGTTCTGGAGAAAGGGAACGTTGGGATCAGTGGGATCCTACGCTTGGACAAATTTGGTTTTCCTGTTTTCTTTTCCTCTCTGGAAGCAGAGAGACAGGGCTGGACTCAACTTCCAGGGAAAGGAGGGAGGGAGGGAGGGAGGGAGGGAGGGAGGGAAGGGAGGGAAGGAAGGAAAGGAAGGAAAGGAGGGAAAGGAAGGAAAGGAAGGAAGGAAGGAAGGAAGGAAGGAAGGAAGGAAGGAAGGAAGGAAGGAAGGAAGGAAGGAAGGAAGGAAGGAAGGAAGGAAGGAAGGAAGGAAGGAAGGAAGGAAGGAAGGAAGGAAGGAAGGAAGGAAGGAAGGAAGGAAGGAAGGAAGGAAGGAAGGAAGGAAGGAAGGAAGGAAGGAAGGAAGGAAGGAAGGAAGGAAGGAAGGAAGGAAGGAAGGAAGGAAGGAAGGAAGGAAGGAAGGAAGGAAGGAAGGAAGGAAGGAAGGAAGGAGTGGACAGCTCCTTATTTTGAGAGGATTTAATATTTCCTTGTGCAGGGGAAAACAACACAGAGGGAAAACCTTCCACAAATGGTTCCTGGAGCTGCTGTAGGGATAAACCCAAAATATCTTTGAATGACCCAGAAAGTGAAATCTGACATCAATCCCCTCCCACTTCCCCCCTGGGACCTTCCAGTCTATTCCCACAAGGAAATCCATTGGAATGGGATGACAAAGGCTGTAAACAGGGAATAAATCAAACTGGGAATAAACAAGGTGCTGACACGTCCTTTGTGTTGTTTTTGTGCTCTCTGAAAATTCTGGAGTTGTTTCTCTTTCTGAGAGGCTGAAATAATTTCATTTATTTTATCCCAAGGGAGTTTGGGAATGCTCTGGGCTGGAAACAAAACCAAAGGGGGGATTTCTTAATTATAAAAATTATTTTATTTTAATTTTATTTTTAGAATTATATATTTTTAAATTAATATATTATTAATTTAAAAATTATTTTGTTTTAAAATTATTCTATTTTTGCATTTTAAAAAAGACTTAATTTTTAAACTTACTCTATTTTAAGAGCATTTTCTAGTTACTTTACTTTTATTTTTCCAAATTATTTTATCTTAAAATGATTCTATTTTAAGAAATATTTTATTCCTTTAATGATATATTTTAAAATTTAATTTAATTTAATTTAATTCTCAGTGGGAGTAGCTGTGTCACATGTGTCCCCTGTGCCAGCCCTGGCTGTGCTGGGACTCCAGGAATGCCCTGGAGTGGTGAAATTCCCCACCCAGAGCTGTTCCCTCTGCTGCCTTTCTGTGCTTTTTTTGGGGCCCACTTGTCCTGTAATTAATTAGAAATAAATTAACTCCAAAGAGATTCTTTGGATTTTGGTCAAATTGAAATAATTTAACACCAAAAAGGGAATGACTTCAGGGTTTTTCCTAAATTTCTCTCCGATTTCTTTTGGCCCTGCTCTGTGGGGTCAGGTGGGCACATCCTTGTTATCCCTTTTATCCAAAACTTGAGGAATTGAGAGGAAAATGAGGCACCAAGTGGGGACTCAGAGGCTCAAAATCCCCTGGGACCGTGCGGGATCCCAGCGGGATCTTGGAAAGAGGCCGGGAGGCAGCGGCAGGATTGAGCAAAAGGTTTTATTGGCATTCAGGGAAAATAGCAGGGAAAGGGAAGGCAGAGGGAGCCGGGTCTGGGGGGGCGGCTGCTCCGTGGGGATTTCAGGAGGAGGTGCCCGGGGAGCTCGGGCTGGCTCCAGGAGCTGAGTGTGATCCACGGATCCTTCCCGGGGATCTCCCGATCCCGGCCGGAGAGGGAGAGATCCAACAATCCTGCATGGATGAGGCTGGAAAGGCGCTGCCTGGATTTGCCGTCAGTTGTACCTAAAAAACAAACCCCGGAGAGCTTCAGGGGATGGAAACTCCTGCTAAAATCGGGAGCTGGGAGAGGGCAGCGAGGGTTCCCTTGCTCGGAGAGGAGCTGCCCCTTTGGAATGGCTGAAAGAGGAAAAACCCCAGAAATGCCAACGATGCCAGCAAGGCAACGCTGGAATGAGGAGGAAAACGTGAGGATAAGTCATGGAGAGGATGAAACAGCCCCTTCCCATCCCAGAGTTCCAATCCCACCCCAAATGCTCCATTTTCCTGACCTGATTACAAGAGATCAGAGGATCCCCGGGAGCCATTGGGCATCAGGGAGTCCAACCCTGCCTTGGCACCAGATCCGTGGATTTCATGGAATGGTTTGGCTTGGGAGGGACCTCAACGCTCATCTCGTTCCACCCATTGCCGTGGGAGGACACTTTCCCTTATCCCAGGCTGCTCCAGCCTGGCCCTGGACACTTCCAGGGATGGGGCAGCCACAGCTCCTCTGGGAAATCCACCCCAGGGCCTCCCCACCCTCCCAGGGAGGAATTCCTGCCTGATCTCCCATCCATCCCTGCCCTCTGGCAGCGGGAAGCCGTTCCGTGTCCTGGCACTGTTCCAGGCCCCTCTCCAGCTCTCCCTTGGGATCGGGGTGGGGGGTGGTTCTTTCCCAGCCCAGTCCTGCCCCTCTCCCTGCTCCCGGCACCTCTTGGCGTTGATGAGCCAGTGCACGAAGTCCTTGGCCTTCATCCTGTCCAGGTACCGAGTGAAGTCGCTGGTGAAGGTCCCCTCCGAGTGTCGCCTGACGTGGGACAGGAAGCTCGGCGAGTTCTGGGGTCCAAGCAGCTTCCATCTGCTCGGGGTGGGAGGAGAAGGGGGGAAATGGGGTTTAAGGGACACCCCAGGAGGATCCTCCCACAGGAGATGCCCAGGGCAGGGCTGTGCCCTCCAAACCCTGTCCCTGCGCAGAGCATCCCCCAAAGAAGACGGAATAGTGCAGAGGAATAAATATGATTCCTACAAATCAAACACACAGTCCTTGTTTCAGTTTCCCGAGATTTGCCAAGCCTGGCCCGGGTTTTCCTGGCATCCAATATATCCAATATATCCAATATATCAAATATATCAAATAAATCCAGTGTCCTGTCCCAAATCACTGCCCTCTGTCCTGCTCAGTGGATCCCAACCCTGGTCCCTGCTTCCCACATCAGAGCAGGAACTGCTCTGAGGTTTGGATCACCCCCTGCAGCTCCAGGGTGATTTTGGATTCACCACAGAGGGTTCCCAAAGGACTTTGTGCCACGGGAGCACCAGCCCAGAGCAGGCTCAGCCCAGCCCGGCTGGCCCCGGGCAGGACGTCCCTGCTCTGACCCAGCCAGGAAATCCCGGGATTCCCTCCCAGGGAATGTCCCTGCCTGGGCTGTGGGGAGCCAGGAGGGCGTTTGGATCCACACAAAACAAATGGAACACTGGAATAGGAAGAGCTGGGACAGCAACAGGAATGGAGAGGGAGAAGCTGCCCCCACAGCCCTGCTCCACCCAGCCCCCGTACCTGGACAGGTCCTGCAGGTCCTGGGGAGCCACCTGCCCCCCGGCCGGGACGAGCACGGCAAGCACCAGCCCGGACAGGTACAGCCAGCGAACCATCGGAGCTCCTGGGGAGGCAGAAACGCAGGGAAATCTCCTGGCTGTGATTCCCCCCCAGCCCCGCGGGAAGCCCTGGCAGCACAGCCAGGACTGCTCCAGTGGGACAACCCCTTCCCGGGATCGGGACAGGCGCGTGTGAGAATTCCCATCCTGGCCCTTCCCTGCCCGCACATTCCCGGCGCTTCGGCGCGGGCGCGCGGAACGACACCCAAAGGTAAAATTAATTGCAATGAACTTTAGCCCAAAGCTCCCTTTTCGAGCTGGGGGTGACATTTCTTTCCTGGAATTATTGCCACAGTGCTGGAGAACTTTCCCGCTGCTCCTTCCAGATGAGCAGGTTTATTCGTATTTTACATTCCCTATTTTTGCTGGATGCCTCAAAAATTCAGTGGGAATAAAATGCCACCTCCCAGCCTTTATTTGCCAAAAATCAGATTTCTGTTGCCCATCACCAAACGCTTTCCTCATCTGGTTTGGTTCCTTGGGAGACCGGGAGAAGGAAGGGAGGAAGAGGCACCTACCTTGGGCAAAGAGCTGCTCCCTCCACGCCAGACCCGATTTTCCTCCTTCGAGCCGGTTCTGGCTGAACTCTTCTCCTTCCTGGTGCTTTTAAGCTCGTCCAGAGGATGCCCAGAGCTGACAGGTGGGTCACGGGTATCCTGCTTTTCCTTGGATGGGTCACTGTGAATCATTACAGCTTTTCTGGAGCGGGGCTGCTGCAGGAAATATCGTTACTGGCGGATTTTCCAACTGACGCCTTCAATGAAGGTTTTTTTTTTTTTAATTGTTGTTGCTGTTTCTCTTGTATTTGTGGTTTTTTTTTTCTCCCACTTTTCGGACCCAAGCAGTGACCTGTGGGTTTCCTCCTCTCAGGTGAGGTGGCCTCTTGGTGGCACAGCGTGTCCTGCACGCATTCCTCTGCCCACGGGCTCCCCTTTCCAGCACCTTCACTGGAGCTAAGAAACGAGAAGGAAAAAAGAGCAAAGGTGTAAAACAAGGATTTGTGTCTCCACACACTTCCTGCTGCTTCCTGCCGTGTGGAATTCCTGGCGCAGCTCCTCAGCCAGGCAGATCCCACTTGTGATCCGAGCCTGGTGTGGTTCCCCGAGTCCCGAGCTGAAACCGGGGATGTTCCCTGTCATTTGTGGGGTTTGGGGGTGAAACGAGGCCCCACGAGGGGCTGCAGCCCTGGATCCCTGCGGGACATCCAGGCTCAGCCCAGGAGCCCTGGGAACACCTGGAAATCACTGGTTCACGGTTTTCCAGGGTGTTCCACAGGAACTGGGTTGGTTTGTTTCAAATCCTTGAATCCAGTGAAGGAAAAAGGAGAAGAGGGCAACCCTACAGAGCCGGGTGTGGGCCTGGAGGGGGGTGGGGGCTCCCAGGTGGGAGCAGAGCCCTCAGCTCCCTGCAGAGCCTCTCCCCACCTGGGGGTCAGGCAGGAGGTGTGGATGGCAGGAGGTGTTCCCAGAGCACTTTTGAGATCTCTGGGGAGTTTCCAGCCAAGGAAGAACGTCCAGAATTTGGTGTTTGGGGGTCTGAATGTGCCTTTTCTCCAGGGGAGCTGGGCCTCGTCTCTCCCACCAGGAGAGACTCCAGGTCCGTATTTCTCCACCACTTTCGGTGCTCTCCCCCAGGACCTTTCTGCTCGTGCCTGGGTAATTATTGTCATTCCTCCGCGGAGAGCTCTGTAATTAGCGCCACTGTCAAAATAAGGTCAGCGTTGGGAGGACACTCATCCTGAGGAGCCTTTAATGAGGGCCACTAACGGCCTTTCGAGGAAGCCTGACATCACCCGAGGGAGGGGGACATTAATTAGCGCCTCTCGGGAGGAGAGGGCCAGCTCTGCTGCCCATCACTCGGGTGGGATGTTTGTTATTAACGCCACCAAATTAGCTCACCGTGTCACAGTCTGCGCTGTCCCCCGGCCCCGGAGGCGGCAGCGCAGGGAGGGCTCAGCCGGCGCTCCCCGCGGGGCCGCTCGGTTCGCTCACAGCGCTGGGGCAGCCCCAGGAGATGTCCCGTGGGACCCTTTCTCACAGTCCCCGGTGATTTTCTGCAGCCCTTTGGGACGTGGGGCTGTCCCCGCTCCGAGCAAACCCGGCCACTCTCCCTTGTCCGGCCGGGCGGAGCCGCCGCGGGCTCTCCCGGGCTGCAGGAGATCCCGAGCTTTGGGATCCCGCGGAGCTGAGCTCGGCCCAGCTCGGGACTGGGAGAGGTTTGTGTGGACAGCAGGTGGCAGCGTTTGTCTGTCTGTCCTTCTCCGCCCAGCCTTCCTCCCCTGCCCTTCATCATCCTTCCCCCCTCCTCCCTTTTCCGAGGCTCCCAAAATTCCCATCCCGCCCCTCCAAGGACCGCGGCGATTCCCTCTTTTTGGGGGTGGGGGGGCCCAGGCTGGGGGTGCTGTGGGTGACACCACAGTGACACCACAGTGACACCACAGAGACATCACAGTGACATCACAGTGACATCACAGCCGAACTGGGACGGTTTGGGGTCAAAGTGGCTCTGGGATCATCCCTGGAGAAGCAGCTTTGAGGCTGCCAGAGCATCCTGTGCTGACGGAACGGGGACCAAAACAGCTGAAGAGTGAAAACTCCTGGAGTGTGTCCAGACTCCACATCCACCAGCTCCAGAGAAGCTCATCCATTCCCCACCCAGCCCTTTTCCTGCTTTTCCCCAGGAGCTCTCGTGAGGATGAGCTGATCTCCCGGAGCGGGGAGAGGCAGGAGGAGCCCAGGCTGCTCCCGGGGGGATGGTGGGACGTGGTTCTGCTGGGACTGCCCAAAACCAGGCTGGGAACACGATGGGTTTGTCATGGAATCACAGATGATCTGGGTTAGAAGGGACCTTAAACCCAGTTCTATGGGTTCTATGGGAAGGTTGTGCTTGAACCTGCTCTTAAATCCAACCCAGATTGCTGAGGTGGGCTCAAACCAAGGGAGGCTTAATTTTGAGGAGATTTATGGTTCACAGGGAGGAATGAAGGCTTTGGCCCCTCTGAGAGACCTTTGCTGCCCACAGAGCCCAGCCCAGGGTCCAGCCCAGGGCAGGGACTGGAAAACGCCCCCAGCTGTGGGAATCTGCGCTTTTCACCCCTGTTCTCCTCATGAAGGAGTTTGTGGCCTCCTCCTCCCCACCACAGCTGGCCAAGGCAAAACCGGTGAAGAAAAACCTCCGTGGGTCACTGGTTCCACCCAGAACCTCCCCGGTGACGCCGAGTGCCTGGGTTTGGTCTCAGCATTTTTTGGGCTGTTTTTTTTCTGTTTTGCTTTGCAGGTGTTGAAGAGCCAAGGGAGGGGCCATTGCAGAGTGAAACTCTGCATTCTCACCAGGTATTTTGGCAGCTCTGAAGGACTGGGGATTATTTGCTCTCCCCTTTGTGCCTGGTTTTTAGGCAGGAAACATCTCGGAGCTGATGTCCCGCAGGCTTGGTGCCAGGGAGGAGCAGTGGGGTGGGAAGCTGAGGCGGTGCCAAGAGTGGGATCTGATGGGCTGAGCTGTGAGAAGACAAAAATTGGGCCCTTCCCAAAACCCAGCTCAGGCTGATCCCCGTGGTGGATCCCCGTTTCTGATGGATTTATGGCTCTTCTCACATTGCTGGTGACAAATTGGGTGAGGTCCCTGTTGTCCCCAGCTCCCAGGGCTCTTCTGTCCCCACATCCCTTCCCTGAGCTCTGGATGATCCCTGGACGTGGGCACGGAGCCGTTGGGGCCAAGAAGAGGCTTTGCCCATGGGAAACTTGGACCTGAGCCTGGAGAGGGGCAGTGGTTTCACCAGTGGGGGTTGGAGCAGAAACCAGTTCAAACCCGTTGCTGGGCTGGGAGATGGGTGAGAAAATGGGATTTGCAGGCGAAACTCTTCGGGGTGGAGCACAGGGCTGTCACCCCTGGGATTTGGACATCTGTGGGTCCCCAGCTCAGTGACAGCTCCGGGGGTGTCCCTGCTCCTCCTCCTCACTGGGAGCTGATTTTGGGGTCACCTGGAGGTCAGGCTGGAGGCTCGGTGCTGTCACCTGGGTGAACGAGGTGCCTTTCACCTCTGGCTGAACCCACTCTGGCCTTGCTTGGTACAGCAGGGCATGAGGCACACCTGAGCCCCCACTGCCCAAAACCCCGGGATCCAAGTCCCCCATGGTCTCCAGCCCTGACCCTCCTTGGAGGTTTCTCCTGCTCTCTGACCCTCCTTGGAGGTTTCTCCTGCCCTCTGGACCTCCTCAGTGATCTCCATTTCTCCCTGGTCCTCCTTGGCTGTTCCTCCTGGTCCTCCTTGGTGCTCCCTCACCCTCCTGGGTGCTCCCTCCCTCTCCGTGTTCTCCCAGCATGATTCCCTACAGTGAAAGGTGGCTTCCCTTTCCTTTATGGATAAAAATACTTTTTTTGGGTGCTATCAGATGTTTTTGGGGAACCCTTGGGTGCCCTGAGCAGCCTCAGGCCCTCAGGGCTCAGCGCCAGTGATTGCTGGTTCATACTGGGACCTTACAGGAGCTGAACTGGGGCAGCTCTGGGCATCACCAGCTGCGAGCACTGGGTTTGGGTGGCTCAGAGAGGGTTTGGGACGCCATGAGAAGGTTTTGGGTGGCTGTGGGATGGTTTTGGGTGGCTGTGGGATGTTTCTGGGTGGCTGTGGGATGGTTTTGGGTGGCTGTGGGATGGTTTTGGGTGGCTGTGGGGTGGTTTTGGGTGGCTGAATGATGGCTTGGGGAGGCTATGGATGTTTTTGGGAGGTTGTGGGATGCTTTTGGGTGGCTGTGGGATGTTTCTGGGTGGCTGTGGGATGGTTTTGGGTGGCTGTGGGATGTTTCTGGGTGGCTGTGGGATGGTTTTGGGAGGTTGTGGGATGGTTTTGGGTGGCTGTGGGATGGTTTTGGGTGGCTGTGGGATGGTTTTGGGTGGCTATGGGATGGTTTTGGGTGGCTGTGGGGTGGTTTTGGGAGTCTGTGGGGTGGTTTTGGCCCTGCACCTCGTGGTTACACAACTGCTGATCTTGGGCCAGGGTGGGGGTTGATTTCCCCTCTTTATCTGAGACAGAGGCAGACGGTGGTTAATGCTTTATCCTGGTTAAAGGTTTATTTCTGCTGAACGTCCCTCTGCCTTTGAATATGGAAAAACATCAGGGTTTTGTTACCCCAACTCTTCTTCCTGCCCATAATTCTGTGGAAATCTTAGACACCCTCCCGAGGCAACTTCCCCTTGTGCATGAGCCAAAAATCTTCAGTGGAGTCTGGAGCAAATGTGGCCAAGGTTTTCATTTCCCTCTCTTGCAGGCTCGGAGATGATTAAACAATCCAAACACTCCTAACTCTGAAAAAAAACCCCGATTAGGGCTCTTTTTGGCTGTTTGCAATGCTTTTACTCGGGCATCAATCACCGGTAACGGCTGATGAAACCTGATGGGGCCATAAATCTGCCCTGCTCTGCATTCAAATGCAGCAATTAATCCCGGGGTGGGGGTGTGGTTGCAATTAGATGACAAATTGTGCCTCCAGATTCACTTGCCTGCTTGGACAGAAGCCGCCCGTGTTTGCTCAGCTTGGCCTCCTGCTCTTCCCCCGGGGACGGAAGGATGAGCCCCGGGCGCTGCAGCTGCACCGAGAGGGTGCTTTGCCCTCAGCTCCTTCACCCGGAGCTGGGAAATTCGGCTTTTTTGGCCGCACTGCATCTTCTGAGCCCTCCTTTTACCGAGATGGTCGAATCCTGGAATTATCAAGGCTGGGAAAAAAACCTCCAATATCAGGAGGTCCCCAAGGGCCACATGCCAGGGGTGGTGACTCCACCGCTGCCCTGGTGCCAGGGCAACTCTTTCCATGGAGGAAATTTCCCAATATCCAACCTCAACTTCCCCGGGTGCTTTATTCTTGTCCCTGTTCCTGGGTGCAGAGCCCGACCTGCCCCGGCTGTCCCCTCCTGTCAGGAGTTGTGCAGAGCCACAGGAGACCCCCCCATAGCTCCTTCTCTCCAGGCTGAGCCCCTTTCCCAACTCCCTCAGGAGTTCTACAGCCCCTTCCCTGTCAGAGTCCAGGACATCCCTCTGGCCGCCCTGGAGGGTTTGGAGACCGGACAGGGGGTCTGGGGTCTGTCCAAGGGGCTCAGGCAGCCTCACACAGAGCCCAGGAGGGCACTGCCTCTGATCCCTGCCATGGCAGTGAATGCCCACAGTGTGTGAAGAATCACAAGCTGAGAGAATTCAAAATAAGTAGTAGTTAGTTAATCACAGAGTGCAAATGTAGAATTTAGGATTTTTAGTGTATGGGCTTGAAGAGGCAGGATGGAGGAATTGGGGAGTGGTCCCGTCCTCCTTGTTCTTGTTCTCATCCCCCATTTTCTGCTGAGTTGGATCACAAGGATTGGTTTAGAGTAGAAATGACAGGTTAACATAGGCAGTGAGTATTGGTAAGATTCTGTAAATAAAAAGTTCCTTGTGGACGTGGTTGGGTCAGGGAATGGTACAAAGGGTCCGGGACCCTCTGACCCGCCCAGTCCTGCCGCGTGTCCTGCTCTGCTGGGGACGCCCTGCAGAGCTGGGACAGAACTGAGAGATGATGAAAGAATGAACAACCCTGGAAACACGGACTGGGGACTCAGTTTGTCTTCTCTGGCTCTGGCGTGAAACACTTGGGGCAAAGAGAAGACGAAAACCCTGCACACCTCAGGGAACAGCAACCCCGAGGAGAATCTCAGGGAACAGCAGCCCTGAGACTTCTCCAGCTCCATTCCTGGCTCTGGACCCACCCCAGCCCCTCGGGGTCTCTCTTGTTGCCTGTGGCCCCAGCCTGAGCCCAGAATTCAGACGTGGCCCTGGCCCAGGGCAGGGTGCAGGGTTTGTCCTGACCACCCTCAGACCCCGGGCAGGAGGATTTGGGACCCTCAGCTGGGACAGGAGCTGAGACACCCCCGGCAGTGCCTGACTTGGCCCCTTTGGGCTGGTTTTGAGACTAGAACTGGTCCTGAATAGCACAGGCCTGAACTGAGAGAGCCCAGTGCTGGATGTGCTGCAGGATGGATCCTCTGTGGATGCTCTGGGGTTGTGCCCGGGGTGGGTGGGTTTCCTGTGAAACACAAAGTTGTGTTTCGTGTCAGGGAAATAAAAAGAATCTGTGTAATTGTAATTGTAGAACACGGCCATGGGACAGTTACAAAGATGAGTTCTAAAAAACAGCCTTGGAAAGCGTGGAAGGGGGTTTGGAACAAACTTTGCTTGCAATTACCTATTATAAATCTCAAGCTATTCTGTAATAAGAGTCTTTGAATTTATAACTCTAGAAGCTTGTTTTGTATTAAAGAATTTTGAACTGTAGTTTTAGAATGTAAAAAGGCTTTCTCACAGACTGGTAGAAAAAATCCTGGATATGGAAGATTTCAGCTTCATGGTTCCTGAAAAAGGAAAACTGAACATCACTATCACAGACTGATAGACCTGGAAAATAGAAACTGGACCCCACATCTGGAAGCTGGACCCCACCACCGGGGATACAGATCCTGGATATACATCCTGGGATATTGAAATTTAAAATAGATCACAATAGAATATAGGAATTGAATAGGAACCAAACACCACCGTCATGGATTTACTGTTGTTAGGTATTGAATGGTGACATTAAAAATTGGAAATAGAAGCTGCTGAGAAAAGCTTATGAATATGTATGAATATAGCCAATAAAACCCCAGCAAGTCCAGCAATGGGTGTGCAGAAGGGAAAATCCTTCCACTGTGCCCAACGCTGTCTTTGCTCACACTTTACCATGCTAATTAATCAATTATTAAATTTTTGATATATTGGCTGTGTCAGAGTCTCATTTCTCACGTTCCCTGCCCTGGAAGGTTCTGGTTAACAACACCCTGATGGTGTTTTGCTGCAAAGCCTGGGGGATTTGGCACGGAGGGGAGCTCTCAGGTACTGCTGTTTCCATGGAAAGGAAGGAGCATTCGGGGCTCGGATGGTGCAGGAGGGATGAGCAAACCCCGGCACAGCTCCGGTGGCTGCTGCAGGGAGGGAGAGCCGAGCCCAGCTCTGTAGCTGAGCTCCAAATCCAAACACAACGTGGCAAAAATCCAGCACAAAGCCGTGGGGATGCAAGCCCTGATGTCAGCGGTGGGATAAGGCGGCGTTTCCACACCCAACACGCTTTTATCCACTGATTAACTGTTCATACAGGGCTCATTTGCGAAACACACGGGGGTTTTCTGTTCCAAGAGATAAGAAAACAAGCTCGGGTTTATATCCTTTCCCTGTGAGGGTGATAACAGCTTTCAGAATTCCTGTGGACTCTGAACTCCGAGTGGGGGGCTCCCGGTGAGGGAACAATTGGCTGTTGGGATAAGTAGCTTAAAAAATAAGGATTTTTAACAAAAAAAAAAGAATTGAGAAAGGGCTTATTCTCCTTGGCTGCTTGGCAGGAAACCAATTGCCCTGTCCCCAGAGAAACCAGGTCCTGTGAAGCAGGGACCAGTCCCTGCTGGTAAAAGCTGAAAGATTCATTGGGGAAGAGGAGTTGATTTATTATTTTTTCTTTCTGACTTTTTAAAAAAGGCTGATTGTGCTGGACCTTTAAGTTTGTTTTCATCCACGTTTTTAATCGTGGCTGCACAAGAGGGCTTTATCCCAACCTGCAGCTGCACCTGGCTCTTGGGCACAGGAGCTGCCGCGGCCTTTGCCAAGCAGGATTAATGTCAAGTGGCAGAGCCGGGCCTGGATCCTGGAGGCCTCGTGCCAGGGGATTTATTTGGTTTATTTTGCTGGTTCATGGTGATTTTTCAGGGGTTGTTTCTGCCGTGGATCAGGTCCCAGTTCTCCTGAGTGGTTCTGTGCATGGAGAGGGCCCTCAAGGTCATCCTTGACACACCCTGCACATCCTGGAGGCACCGAGCTTGAAGAGCTCTTGTTTTGGAGGAACCCAGCCCAAAGCCTGGCTGGAGGAGCTGGGGCAGCTCAGAGGCCTCACCCCAGGGCCGCAGTTTAACAAAGCCGAGTTTAATCCCCTCCTTGCCTGCTGGGTTATTGCTTTCTCCAGCCTGGGAAATCCTCCCAGCTCCGGAGCTGACCTTTCCCAACAAAGCCCCTTTGTTAGGCTGGGCTCAGGCGTGTGGGGAGCCTTTATCTTCCCTTCTCACCACTCTTGATTTTTATTGATGCCACCACCAGGAGCCCTCAGAGGAGCCGCCATCGGACTTTGTTTGGAAGGTGATTAAGAACAAACAGATCCTGGAAAGCCGAGGCAAGACCTTGAGCAAGAGGAGACTTGGCAGCGGGCAGAGGCGCGATCGCGCCGGCGCTGAGCCGGAGGAGGCAGGGAGGGATCCTCCTTCGCCATGGAGGGATCAGGATGGGCTCTGGGAAGGGTGGGTGGAAACAAGAGGGGCTTTTCCCTCCTCTGGAGCTGTTCTGGGGAGGGTTTTGCTGGCCACCTCTCCTGTCCCCATGGACGATTCCAGTGCAGGGCAGCAGGAGATGCCCACGGCTGGGGCCAGGGCAGGCGGACACTGTCCCCTCCTGTCCCCACCTTGGGACATCTGTTAAAAACTCCCAACTACTCTGGCTTCAAAGAGGTGTTTTTGGGGCTAAAGGAGTTGGAACTTATTAGAGTTGAGTTGGGACTTATTAAAAGCTAAGTTGGGACTCATTAAAGTTGGTGGGATTTATTAAAGAGGATTTTTTTTGGGCTGTGGGAGTTGGGACTTATAAAAGTTGGGAGTTATTAAAGAGGCGTTTTGGGGGCTGCAGGAGGAGTTTGGCAGGAACAGAAGCACCTTTGGATCTCCTCTTGCCCTCCCTGCCCTCTGGACATCCCTGGCCCTTCACCTCCTCAGTCCTGGGTGTTTTTTGGGCAGCTCCCACCTTTCCCTGGGCGATGGTGCTGCCCCTCCCATGCACACACCGGGACCTGGGTGCCCCGTGGGGACCAGGCAGGGCACTGGTGGCACTGGTGGCACCCAGGTTGTGTCTCCTTGCAGTCTGTCTCTCACGCAGCTCGTGAGCCATCCTTCACTGAGAAACAATTTCCTTAAACCTGAACAGGAATGAGCACAAAAAAGGGTTGAGGGTTTCCTGGGGGCGGTGCAAAATTCTCCCAGCAGTAAGGCAGAGTGTAAATTAGAAACTGTAGGGATAAATATTCTTTGGTTGAAGAAGGCTGATTCTTGTTTCTGTTGCACACCACTGCTCTGCCCCAGAGCACACTAACAGGGAGACTCACGCCTTCCTTGGGGATAACTTGTCAAAGAGGATATGGATATGGATTTTTTTCCTCACTCTAAGGACAGATGTTTGCTCTGACTGGCAGATCTAAAGAATGAATTAGTTTTCTCTCTGCTGAAATAAATATATATATGGCTTGGACCCCCAAATCCCCGTGAGCTGGGCCAGGGAGCCAAGCACAAGCTCCAGGAGCTGCTGCTCGGGCAGAGGCCGCGCTCCTGGCCACGGTGACAGCACCAAGGGTGGCTGTTGGCCCTCGGTGGCCTGGGAGCTGCTCCTTGGCTCCTAACGAGGGATCTCATGGCACCACAGGCTGGAAAGGGGTTGAGTAGGAGGAGGAAGGCTTCGGAGGAGGTGAGTGCTGACACAGCCTGTGCCGTGACTAATGCAAACACCCGGGCCAGGCTCTGCTCCTGGGCACAGCTCGCTCCTCTCCGGCGGCATTTCAACCCTGGAAATGCTCTGGAAATGTTTTGGAAATGCCCTGAAAATGTTCTGGAAATGCTCTGGAAATGTCAGTATTTGCAGGAATAGTGTCCTGGTGTGGAGCCTCAAGCTCTGTTCTGGATTCTTTGTTCTGTGGTTTTTATTCTGAGTCCTGTTCTGCATTCTGGGTTCTGGGTTCTGTTCTGGGTTCTGTTCTGGGTTCTGGGTTCTGTTCTCTGTCCTGGGTTCTGTTCTGTGTCCCAGGTTCTGTTCTCTGTTCTGTGTTCTGGGTTCTGCTCTGTGTTCTGTTCTGGGTTCTGGGTTCTGTTCTGTGACCTGGGTTCTGGGTTCTGTTCTGGGTTCTGGGTTCTGTTCTGGGTTCTGGGTTCTGTTCTGGGTTCTGTTCTGGGTTCTGTTCTCCGTTCTCTCTCCCGGGTCAGCTCCTTCGTGGTGCTCCTGAGTTGCTCTCTGCCTGCTCGGGGCACTCCAGATCAGCCCTGGATTTCCTCCTGGAGCAGGGAGGCGCTTCCTGGGCTGCTCGGATTTCCCAGGTGGGATTCAAGCCCCTCTGTGGTGCTTTTCTCCCTCTCTGGGAATTCCTGGGTTGTTTTCTCCTCATCTTTCCTGCAAGCTGAGCTGAGCTTCCAGGTGAACCCGGGCTCTGCTCTCCAGGACCCGAGGATTCAAGCAAAGAATTCAGGATGCAAAAGATTCGGAGCTGGGTGGAAGGGATGGACCCCAGGGTGGAGCTCCGTCCCTGCTCCCTCCTGGATAGAGTGGCCCTTGCTCTCTGCAAGGAGCAGAAACAAAAAAGCTCCTGCATTCCATAGAAAAATCCTTAAATGGGCCATTTCCACTGAAATTTCCTTCTTCTCATGCCCCTGGTTCCTTCCCCTGTCCAGAAAACTTGGGGTTCAGGGAATTCAAATTATCTGGTGGAGACCTTCCTTAGTTAGAATTTAATAGACCTGAAATCCCTTTGATGTGTAAAGACTGTGAGATTTCCAGACTGTTGCAACTTGTGAAAATCATTGGGCTTGTCCTCCCTCCAGAAAAAAAAAAAAATCCAATTTTTAAAGCTGAACAGTGATTACCCAAGGATGGAAAAGGTACTCAGGAGTGAGGAATTATCTGTGAAATCTTCTTAGAGCAGAGCAGCTGCTCGTGGGCATATTCAGGGAATAACCCTTAATTAGAGCAAAACCACCAGGAATGGTAATGAGGTGTCTTTGGAGTGGTTTCAGCTGGCGAGAAACATTTAAATTAGGGTGAGAAGAAAAGCTGGTAATAAAGTGTAATTCACCTTTTAATAGTGGTGGAGCTGTGTGGCTTAGGGAAGTGGAATGAAATGGGATGGGATGGGATGGGATGGTGGAAAGGAAACTCCTGTTTTTAGGGAGAAGCAGGAAAACCAGTGCAGCACTGCAGGTCCACAGGTTTGTACCTGGCCTTGTTGTTTCTGCTGAAATAAAGGTGGATTTTTGTGGGAAATGGATTTGCAGAGCCAATTGTGAAAAGCCGATTTCTGCTCAGGGGGTGAGTGGGGCTCTGCTGCCTCCCAGCCTCCCAATCTCACTCCAAGTTGGCCTGAAGAAGCTGGAATGTTAAAGAAGTAGTAACAATAAATTAGAATAATAAATTCTCCCTTTGTTTTTAAGCGCTGCTGTTCCCATTCCTGGACAGGTGAGGACAGGTGGGAGGACCTCAGTCCTTCCCAGCCCTGACCTGGGCCCTGCCCTGAGGTGAGGTCACGGGGTTTGCTGGGTGTCAAAATCCAGCCTGGATTAAATTCACCTCCCTCTGCCCGGATCAGATCCTCAGGGCCCAGGGGAGCTGGGTGGGGAGGGAGCTCCGGGCTCTGCGCCCCTGAGGGGCCCTGCTGGGCTCAGCTGCCCCTGCCCTGCCCGGGGGTCCCACTGACCCAAAATCCCCCTGAGGGTGCCCGAGCTGGGCTCAGGGCTGGGCCCGGGATGGTTTTTGTGCTGACACAGAGCTGGAGCTGCAGGAGCCTCTGATTCATCCCGGGAGGGCTCACACCCAGCGCGGGCTCCTTCCCCTGGTGTTGATCACCTGGAGGCACAGGATGGGGGCTGGGCACACCTGGGGGGGCTGTGGTGGTCCCCAGTTCCCACCGGGACTGCCCCATTCCTGCTCCGGTGTGGGGGTGGATGGGTTCAGGGCTCCAAAATCAGGGGGATGGCCAAGATTCCCAGTTTGGGGGGGCTGAACGCACCCTTTGGGTGCATCCTCAGGGTCCTGGGGCGCAGGGGGAGCACTCTGGGGGAGTGCAGGTTTTGGGGGAGCTGCCGTGCCCCAGCCCCTGAGGGGGGTTTCTGGGATCTGGACATGCTTTAATCTCCCCAGGGCCGGTGTTTTTCCATGGGAAGGGGGCCGAATATCCTTCAGAAGGGGAAACTGAGGCATGGGAGTCCTCAGCCCATCCCTGAGGATGGCTGGGGGAGATTGCAGGATTTAATTTCCCTGGGGGCTCTTCTACCTCCCTTCCTCCTCCTGCACGTCCCCAGCCCCTTCTGGGGACAACTGAGGGAGGGCAGGTGCCGCTCCCCAGGCTCAGCAGGTCCAGGGGTGCCAAAACCCAGGTGAGGCTGCCCACCCACCCTGGCCAGGGCTGCGGGAGCCTCCGGGTTGGGATTGAGCTGAACCCGGGATTGGGGAGCCCCCAGGGAAGAGCATCCCACCCCCGTGGTGGGAACCCCCCCTGGGCAGCCGGAGGAGGGGCTGGATCTGGGCAGGGGGTGGGAGGGAGCCAGGCCGGGGTGGGTGTCCCTGTTGTGATATCCCTGTTGCGGTGTCCCTGTCCTGGTATCCCTGTCCCGGTGTCCCTGTCCCGGTGTCCCTGTCATGGTGTCCCTGTCGTGGTGTCCCTGTCCCGGTGTCCCTGTCCTGATATCCCTGTCATGGTGTCCCTGTCCTGGTGCCCCTGTCCCAGTGTCCCTGTCGCGGTTCCCTGTTGCGGTATCCCTGTCGCGCTGTCCCTGTTGCGGTGTCCCTTTCCCGGTGTCCCTGTCCCGGTGTCCCTGTCGTGATATCCCTGTTGTGATATCCCTGTCATGATATCCCTGTCATGGTGTCCCTGTCGCAGTGTCCCTGTCCTGGTGTCCCTGTCGTGGTGTCCCTGTCCTGGTGCCCGTCCCAGTGTCCCTGTCGCAGTGTCCCTGTCGCAGTGTCCCTGTCCCGGTGTCCCTCTCCCGGTGTCCCTGTCGTGTTGTCCCTGTCACGATATCCCTGTCGCGGTGTCCCTGTTGTGGTGTTCCTGTCGCGGTGTCCCTGTCACGGTGTCCCTGTCATGATATCCCTGTCGCGGTGTCCCTGTTGCAATATCCCTCTCCCGGTGTCCCTGTCGCGGTGTCCCTGTCGCGGTGTCCCTGTCCCAATGTCCCTGTCGCGCTGTCCCTGTCGCGCTGTCCCTGTCGCGCTGTCCCTGTCGCGGTGCCCTGGCCCGGAGCTGCCCTGGCAGAGGGTTGTGGTAGAACCGGAAGAGCAGGGCCGGAGCAGGAGGTCGGGTGGAGGTGTGGGCCTGGCACGGGCGAGGGGCCGGGGAGTTGTGGGTCACTTTTCGAGGGCATCCGTGGAGCCGTCCGGGAGAACTGGCACGGCTGGAGCCGGACTGGTGTGCGGGAAGGGCTGGAGGCGCTGCAAGGACGGATCCTGCCCCTTCCAGCCCCGGGGTGGACTCCCCGCTGCCCCGCGCCTGCTGCTCTGCCCCACCCGTCACAAGTGCCCACTTATCCTCCCCACGGGGAATGCTTTCCCCTCCCAACCCACCAGCTCCCACAGAACTCGGGGGCTGAGCCCTTGCTGCTTCCCTGACCCTTTGGGATGAGTTTCCAGCTCATTTTTTCCCACCTAAACTTCGAGATTTCAGCTGATCTGCACCCGAGGTTTTGTTTTTTTTCTTAACTTTCCTTTATTCGCAATAAATAATGAACTATAATACAAAGACCTCAACACAGAATCCAAAAAGTCTCGTTCTTTGGGAACAAAAAGGACTCCCAGCACCAGGAAAGGTGAAAGAGCATCTACGAGCAGCCCCTGGGCTGGGGGTGGCTGCACCCCCCTGCCCTAAGCAGTTATCCCCCTTCCCCCAGAGGCCCCCAGGTGTTCCCACACCTGGGCCAGGTGAGGTTCCTGCAGGTGTGGGGCCCTGCAGAGCTGCACCGGGAGGGCAGGGATGGAGCCGAGGGTGCCAGGGCCCGGCGGAGGGGCTTTGTGGGGAAGGTTCTGGAGCTCACGCAGGGGTTCACACACACACACACACACACACACACACACACACAGCCCCTGGCCTTCCTGCATCCCACGGGGGCCCGGATGGGAAGGCTGGGAGAAGAGTCTGCAGCTGGGTGCGGGCGTTGCCTGGCTGTGGGGCACACCTGAGCCCGTGTGGGGCTTCCTCCCCTCCCTCGGTGCGGCTTTTCCAGCTGCTCTCACGGCGGGGTCAGCTCCATGCTCTTCTTCCTCTCCTCCCGCTGCTCCTCCCACTCCTCCTCGGACTCGTAGGTGCCCTTGATGATGGCCACCCTGTCGGACATGTTCATGCAGTAGGGCACCAGGATGTAGAAGTAGAGCAGGGAGGCCAAGCAAGCCCCGAGGATGGGCCCGACCCAGAACACCTGGAGAGCAACGGGGACACGGTGAGAGCAGCTCCCGGGGCTGGCGCTCTGTCCCTACCCATGGCACCACCACCCATCCCTGCTCCGCATCTCCTGCCACGCCGAGAGAGGAAAATTCCTGTTCCAGAGACCCCCTGGGCTGAACCCCCCTCAGCCTGTGCCCGCTGAGGGCCAAAGCTGCTCTGGAGTCTGGGGCTGAGCTTGCAGGAAGTGCTGGGTGGGAGGAAAGACCAAGCTGGGCTTCTCTGTGGGCTTCCTGCCCCTCAGATGATGCAGCAGCAGTGCTCAGAGGGCGCCAGGGCTGACTTCTGTGCCTGGCAGTGTCCAAGGCAGGGCTGGATGGGTCTTGGAGCAGCCTGGGCTGGTGGGAGGTGTCCCTGCCCATGGCATGGGGTGGCAGTGGATGAGTTTTTAGGCTGTTCCCACCCACCCTACCCTAGGGTGGGTTCATTTCTGTCCCCTGGCTGGCTCTGTGCCGGGGGATTATCTGTTCCCTAAGCGTCAAGGGGCAAAACCTCCCTCCTTCTCCAGCCCCTTTTGATCCTTCCTGCCTGGGGTGGGCTCTGAAACCCCACCCCTGTCATCCCTGCCCTGTCCCCACATGGCCCCCACCTGTCCCTGTCCCCAGTGCCACCAGCACTCACCCAGTGCACGGGGCTGAACCTCCTGGTGACGACCGCAGGCCCAAAGGAGCGCGCAGGGTTCATGGAGCAGCCGGTGAAGTAAATCTGGAGGTGTGGAAAGAACCCCGGGTTACGGAGCAGATCGGAGCCACCGTTTGGGGCTGAAGTGGCCCCTGCTGGTGTCCCTGTCCCAGAGAGCTGCAGATGACCCCTCACCCCCGGGGGTGAGACCTCAAACAGCCCCAAGATCTCCCTGTTTTCTCCTCCAGAGCAGCTCCCTCAGGACCAGCTGCACGAGGGCGTTTGGGGGAGCTCTGTGCTCACAGGACCCTGGACTCACCCCCACCAGGTGGCCCACGGTGACGGAGAGGCCGATGGACAGTGCCGGGGAGCCGGTGCCGCTGCGCCGGTTGTCGGTGGACGCGAAGATGCAGGTGGCCAGCTGGAAGGTGAGGATGATCTCCACCACGAGGGCCTGGCCCGGGGTTACGTTGTAGTTGAGCTGGAACCATGAGAGGGACAATAATTAACCCTCTCTGGGGCTCAGCACCACCGGGAGGGCTCCCGGGTGCTTTGCTGGTAGATTTGGAGGGGTGGAGTTGGGTGAGAAGCCCCTCACGGCCCCTGCCCAGCCCCTGCCTGAGCTCCCTGCTCCTTCTCTGAAAGGAAAGAAATGATCTTTCTTTCTCTGCAGTTTTCCAAAATCTGTCTCTCCCCTGAGCCTGTCCCTTCCCTGGGCTCTCCACATCTCTCTCCACAATGCTGAGTGCTTTCCCACCAAATCCCTTTTTGCCTGCATGTCTTTGATCCTTGCAGGCTGTTGCACCCTGGCTTCTGCCCTGCACTTTGTGGAGCACCTGGAGGATCAGGAGCAGCTGGGATGGGATGGAGGGTGAGGGTTGGGATGAAGGTCAGGGTGGGATGGGCTGCTGTGTCCCAGTGACTCTGCACAAAGCCTTGGGGACTCGACCCCGCTGGGCATAGGAAGGACAAAGTGACCCAACCCACCACAGCTCATTTTTTATCTAAATCTGCCTCATTTAGGACGTGAAACCTGTGGAATGAGAGGCATTGGAGCTCCTCATCCCAGTGACCAAACCCTCTGCAAGGTCTGTGCTGCTCCCAGGGGTCCAGACCTGTCTGCGGCTCCCCCGCTCTCATTCCAGGTGTTTTCCCAGCACTGCCCCGAGGGTTTCAGGCTGTGCCTCATTCCCGCTTATCTCAGAGGGTCCTGCTGTCCCCCTCCTCCCCTGGGAGCGGCCCCTCAAGACCGCCCTGCCCCTCGCTCCTTCTCCAGGTCTTCCCCACCCCTCTCCCCGTCCCTCTCCATCCCCAGCTCCCCCAGTGCACTGGTTCCAGTGGGCTCCTGCTCCCCCAGCCCGTACTGGTCTGACTGGGCTCTGCTCCCTCCCTCCCCCCTGCTGCTGGCACGGCTCCTATCCCAGGTGAAGAGGCTGCACTCGGGAATATCTCAGTGGTGCGGGTGACTCACGGGGCCCTCAGGACAGAGGAAGCCCTCATTAAAGGAGGGAAAAACATCCCACTCATCACCCACACAATAAAGCCGTCATGTCAGAGCCCAGCTCTGCTCCCGTCCCATTCCCAGCCCGCCGTGCGTGCGTGCGGGACGGAGCACCGAGGATCCATCCCCAGGGATCCATCCCCAGGGATCCTCCTGCCCGTGCCGGCGCCGCAGGAGAGCCGAGGGCAGAGGGGAGCGCCTTCGGGCAGGGACTCACTTCGTTGATGGCCAGGTTGCCGCGGGTGTTGGCGGGGGTGACGCCGTAGAGGATCCCGGCGCCGGCGATGGCCCCCAGCAGCTGGGCCACGATGTAGAGCAGCGTGCGGGGCAGCGAGATCTGGTTGCCCACGAAGAAGGCGATGGTCACGGCCGGGTTGATGTGGGCGCCGCTGATGTGGCCGAAGGCCTGCACCAGCGTGCCGATGGCCAGCCCGAAGGCCAGCGCGATCTGCAGGATGCTGGGCAGCGCCGAGGGCCACTTGAGCGCCGAGCCCAGCCCGATGAAGACGAAGATGAGCGTGGAGAGGAACTCCACAAAGACAGCTCGAGCAAAGGCCAGGGTTAGTATTTCCTTCTTCATGGCGGGAGCAGGTGGAGGGCAGCCAGGGAGGAAGAAAGTTTAGGATTGCTCTGTGTCCGGGCTCCGGTGTGTGCAGCCAGGTGTAGGGCCATACCTATCTATATATGCAAGAGCAGTAGGAGCTGTGTTACAGGGCGGTGGGTGGAGCCGGGGAATTAGCCAGTCCTCCCAAATTACCATGTGAACCTGGAAAAGTTTCTACATGAAAATGTCTTGGGAGCCTCTTGGTGAACCAGTGACTCAGATGTTGGTGGCATTTCTCTCCTTTCCCTCTGCAAACAAAGAGCCCCTATAGGGTGTCTTGTGGTCGTTAAATAACGAGGTTGCATAACGAGGCTGAGCTCCCTCCTCTGCTTTTCCCTTTTACTGCCTCTCGCCAGCTCCTGGGTGTTTCATTAGCACAGGTGTAGCTGATATTCGCTCCCTCCCTTCCTCCCCTGTGCTTGCACACTGCTGCTGCTGGAAAACCCTTGCTGGGCTGGAGCAGCCCTCCTGGGGCTGGGCTCTGGGTGCAGTCCACTTCCATGGGGCTTTGCAGTGTAAAGGAAAATCAAACACCTGGAGCTTCTCCCAGGCTGTCGAGAGAGCTCAGCTCTGGGAAACAAGTGGTTTGCTGTTGTCCAGGGAGCAGGGGGGAGGGTTTGGGGGCACCTTTGTCCTTCTGGGGAGCTGGAGATGAGCCGGAGCTTCCTTGAGGTGCGTGGTTGGAGAAATGGGATGGGGAGGGCTCCTGGTGCAGAGCCTGGCTGGGAGCCTCTGCTTCCTTTCCTTTCCTTTCTGCTGCTCCTTCCAGGGCATTGGAACCAGTGCTGGAACTGGGGGCTGCTCCCAGGCTGCAGCTGGGAACGGCGCCTCCTCCCCTGCCACCCTGAGCCCTTTCCTTTCCCTTCTGCCTTTCCAGCTCTTGCTCAACGAGCAGTGATGTTGCTCCTGGGAATGCCAGCACCAAGCCACAGGCTCTGCAAGGACACAGGCTGTGTTTACACATCTCCTCTCACGTTCCTGGGCCGCTGCCCTCCATCCCAAACTGATCCATCTGCCGGTGCTTGGCTGGCAGGGAGTGGCGGGGGAGGCTCCCAGGGCTGTGCACAAGGAGCTGTTGGGGACGGAGGTTTTGGGGTGGAAAAGGTCTGGGTTGACACTTAACAAAGAGCTCTTGGTTCTCCCGTAGCCCTTGCAGCCTTGTGCCAGGATATTTTTCTTTAAGATGGGTTTGGGTGCCAGATGCGCTCTCCTTGCTAGGTTGATCTGTGTTTCCTTTCCCAAATGATGTCCAGGCTGGGATCCCTGGCTGCCAGGTCCCTGCTGCATGATCCAGCACTCAGGGAGCAAAGCTCTGCGGGCAGGACACCGGTAAAATCCTCCCTAAATCCAAAGAGTTGGATTCACTGCTGCCTCCTGAGGAGGCTGTCAGGCCTGGGAGGTCAAACACCAGGAGGATTCCTGTCCAGAGCAAGCAGAGGGGACTTCTTGTCCAGGAGTGGAAATAAATGAGCTTTTCTATTCCTTTGTACCCCAAATCCTGAGCAAAACAGACCTGGAGGGCCTCGAGGGACTGAGGATCTGTTACAGCCTTAATTTCTGATAATGGTTTTCTCCTGGATCTGCTGATCCTGGGGCTGATTGCAGAGTCAAAGCCCAGATCTGTTATCCTCGAAACACCTGCTCTGTTGGCGTGTTTTGGTGAAAGTTTTGCAAGCTGGTATTTCAAGACACCCTGGCCGGATTCCAGCTGCCATAATTACTTGCCACTTCCCTTCAGCCCTGTCTGTAGCTCCAGCTGGATCAAATGCTCCCTGTTCCCATCCTTCAAACCTTTCCTCAGTGTCCCCATCCTGCATCTCCCTCGGTGGCAGCTGCATTTTGCTGTCAGCTCCTCCAGCGAGGAGTGTCCTTGCTTTGGCTGAAAATACAAACAAAAAAAGAAAGCTCTTCCAGCCTCCCAAGTGTGGATAACAACAAGCAAAAATCCAGCAGCTGACTAGGGGATATAATCAAACAGGGCTGGGAACGGCAGGGAGAACTTCAGGAGAGAAATGAAGCGTTTCTCTCCCAACACACCACCAAAGCCTCTTTTCCCGAGGCAGTTTGGGAACCTTTTCCCACCGGGGCATCCCTGCTTGGCTCCTCTGCTGCCAGCCCCGGCCTTTGCAAGGCTCCCCGTCCTCTCCGCGGCTCCGTGCCACCCGAGGAGCTTGGCTGAACTGAAAGTGCTTTGATGTGTCAGGTTTAATGGGGTTGGGCAAGGTGCTGGCAGGCCCGGGGCAGATGACAGACGGACACCTACGTGGAGGGGTCACACACGCCTCGCCTGGCCCGCCCTGCAGGAGACAACACGGGAAGGCTTCTGGCAACAAGGGCAGGTTTGGCTGCCTCCTTCCTCCTCCTCTTCCTCCTCCTCCTCCTCGCTGGCATCAGCTGACAAACAACACAACCAAGACCTGCCCCAGTCTGACACTCACGTGAGGGACCCCAGTGCGGGGAGCTGCCTCACGCTGCTGCCTCATCCTCACCTGGAGCTGTCCCGGGCTCTGCCTTGCCCAGGGAGGGACGTGTGTCCTTGTCACTGTCAGTCCCCGCTGCCACCCAGTTCGTTGTTGGAGCCCCCGTGGGGCTGTTGTTAATTTGCTGTTGTTAATTTGCTGTTGTTAATTTGCGTCTCCTCACTGTTTCTGTTGAGTCGAGCTCCATGCTGCACCTCGGGGCCTGGCAGAGGCTGCTCCAAATTCGGGTTGGGAACGCTGCTGAGCCAGGGTTTGGGATTCCCTCCTCACCTGGCTCCGTACCTCAGCCAAGGACCTTAAAACTGGCCCAGTAAAAGAGGCAGGAATCATAACAGTGACAGGATGTCCCAAAAAGGAGACACCAATTCTGCTGGAACTGGGATCAGAAACACAGAATACACTGAGCTGGAAAAGACCTCCGAGATCTTCGAGTCCAACTTATCACCTGAAGTCATGGGCTGGGATTAAATGACCCAAGGACCTTGGCTGGGATGAGATAAGAGCAGAAACTTTGGTTCAGTTTTTCAAGAGAAAAGGTCTTTCTTGCTGGCTCAGCTCCAGGATTTTGCAACGGGGCATTGATAAGGAAAAACTGAAATAAACTTCGCAGAGCAGAAGCAGCAAACTTTGCCCCCGTGATCCTCAGTTCGGGGGCTGCAGGGAAGGGTTTGCTGCTGCTTTGGGATGCACCCGTGCAGGTGTTTCAGCTGGGGCTTTCAAGGATCCCTCTTATCTGGCCGCCATCTGCTGCCCTCTCTTTGAAGCTGAGCGATGACACCGCTGGCCTGGGGCTGGTGGCGTTTCCACTTTCTCCTGCCCTGCAGCAACGAGGCCTTGGCTTCCCTCAGTCCCGGCTCCAGAGGCAGAGCGCTGTGACATTGAGTTTTGGGGCTGTCCTGACGTGCCCTGCTGTGTCCCCGCTGCTGCAGTGGCAGGGCCACCATGCCCTGGTGACCTGTGCTCTGCCACCCCAACGCTCTCTCAGCGCTGGCTGGTGACAAAGCTGAACCCCAGCGTGGCTCTGCTCTGTGCTCAGTAATTCCTGGGGGGTCTCCAGGCAGCTCCGGGGCTGCTCTGCCTCCTCAGGAGTTCATTTGCATATAAATCATCCTTAAATTGTCCCGAGGGATAACGAGGGAAAGCAAAAGCCTGGTTGGAAAACCAGATCCCACAGTGGGGAAGGTGGGGTGAGCCCCCAGTGTCCTGATTTTTGGGTCCAGCCTTTTCCAGCAAAGCCACCGGCCCCGGGGACACCCCAAGGGCCCCTTTCTGCCCACCTGGAATTCCTGTGGGCTGTTTGTCGTCCTCGGGGTTCAGACAGAGCTGGGGGCAGTGGTGTTCCTCCTCTGGGAAGGTGTTTGCTGTGGAAATGTCTCTCACCCTTTGGCTTACAAGGAGCACACCCGTGGATAAATGGACTGTGGGGAGGGGGATGTCCCTGGGAAGGTGATTTCCCCCTCCCCTTGGCGCTGCCATCCTGTGCTGGAGGAGCTTCAGCTGCACCGAGGCAGAGGGCACTGAAATCACAACCGGGCTCTGAATCACCTGGAAAACACCACAAATAAATTAATGAGTTCTCGATATCAGTGCAGGGACATGGAAACTCCTGAAAGCATTCTAGGGGTGCTGGGGGGTGAGAGTTGGACAGGACCCAGAGACCCCCAAGCCTGGGCTGAGCCCCCAGAGGGGAGGGTGCCCAGGTGAGACCCCACCTGCAGAGCTGCTCCAGCCCTGCACAGGGAGCTGCTGGAGCCAGTCCAGAGGAGGCAGTGGAATGCTCAGAGGGATGGGGCAGCCGCTGTGAGGAAGGGCCAGGAGAACTGAGGTTGTTCAGCCTGGAGAAGGCTCTGGGGTGACCTCACTGTGGCCTTTCAGTGCCTGAAGGAACTGCAGGAAAGATGAAAGGAGACAATTCCCAAGGGTCTGGCATGCCAGGACACAGGGAATGGCTTCCCACTGCCAGAGGGCAGGGCTAGGTGGGAGATTGGGAAGGAATTCCCCCCTGAGAGGGTGGGGAGGCCCTGGAATGGATTTCCCAGAGCAGCTGGGGCTGCTCCATCCCTGAAAGTGTCCAGGGCCAGTTTGGATGGAGCCTGGGACAGTGGGAGGTGTCCCTGCCCATGGCAGGGGTGCGACAGGATGAGCTTTGTGATCTCTCCCCCTCCAATCCTCCCATGGTTCGACGAAAAGCCAAGATTTTCACACCATCCTCTGGCTCCAAGTGCCCAAGGTCTCACAGCAGAACGTGGGGACAGTACCCGGAGAGCTGGGGAGTGGAAAAATCCATTTTCCCCCCGTTCTGCCTCTGAAACCGAGAGCAAATGCACCAAGGAATTTCTCAGCTTTAAAAACGTTCACTGAGGATTAAAGAGACCCATGCTGGGGGCAGCCCTTGTGCCATCAGATCCGGAGCTGAAGATCCTTGCACTGAGTGGTGTCTGGAAATGCGGGATTTTTCTTTCAATTGTTTGGATTTCTGGGAAGTTTGGATAAAAATCGCGGCAGAGCCTCCATTCTCTCCAGCAGAAGGATCCAGAGCCCTGGGAATAGAAGAGTTTTGGGATGTTTGGCTTCCCCCTGGAGCACCAGGACCTTCTAGGATGGTCTGTGGTCGTTTCCTACAGCTGGCCCTGCCTCCTCCTCTTGCCCTCCTGGCTCCTCAAGGAAAACATGCTCAGGAAGTATTTCTCCATCTATAAATAGGTCCATAAAAATAATGATGCAAAATAATGATGTAACTGATTCCAGGTAGGTCATGGCATTGCAGGGAAGTGAGTGCCGGAGGCTCAGGCAGCCTCTGGGGCTGGGACTGGGAGAATTTGGAAAAGTCAGGCCAAGCAATCCCAAGCAGAGGACTCAGCTCTGCCCCACGCCTGCCCCGAGGTGACCCTGGGCTGATCTCTGTCCTCCCTGTCCCACAGGTGTGACCAGGGGCTGAAGGGCTTTGTCCTGGGCTGGGATTTCCGAGGTACAGGTGGGTTTGGGCTTCTCCAGGCCATGATTTTACTTCTCTGTTCTCCCCGTGGTTTCCCCAGTTTCCCACATGGAGCAAAAACCCTTCAGGGTTTCTGGGGTCAAGGTTGGTGTTCCCAGCTTCTCCCAGATTCCCTGAGCAGGGATTTGGATGCTCTTGGGTCCCCACAACAGGTAAGGGATCAGTGGGTGGGTGTGGCAATGCTCCTTGCAATGGGGAAAGGAGGGAATTCCTTGGGATAACTACAAATTGTATCAAAAGTTGTGAGGAGCAGGACCAGGGCACGGCCCCTGTGCTGGGCTCTGCTGAGGGCCCCCAAATCCCGGGGTCCATTTGGGCCAGGAGAGACCCCGAGGGGCTGGAGCGTGTCCAGGGATGGGAATGGAGCTGGGAAAGGGCTGGAGCTCCAAGGAAGGGTCTGGAGAACTCCTGAGGGGCTCAGCCTGGAGAAGAGGAGGCTCTGGGGGGAAAATCTGGCTCTGCACAACTCCCTGACAGGAGGGGACAGCCAGGGTGGGTCAGGCACTGCTCCCAGGGAGTGGCAGGAGAAAGGAGATGGACTCAGGCTGTGCCAGGGGAGGTTTATTAGGATATTTGGAATAATTTCCTCAATGGAAAGGGTTTTCCAGACCAGGCACATCTGCTCAGGGCAGGGGTGGGGTCCCATCGCTGGGGGGATTTCAAAGCTGTGACATTTTGGGGACGTGGTCAGGGGTGGCCTTGGCAGTGGACTGGATGGTCCCCAAGGCTTTTTCCAACCTAAAAATTCCATGGTTCCAGGAATATGGGAGCCAAGCAGCAAGGACAAGGAGGGGATGTGGGTGTGTGCAAGACCCCCTGGAATTTTTACAGCTTTGCAGAAGGATCAGCCCAAAGCTGAGGCCATCCCTGACCCTGAGGTGGGAGAAGGGGAAAACCTCGTGGTCTTGGGGGTGGAAGAACGTGGGAATGCTTCAAATCCTGGCTCAAATCATTCCCTTGACATCCCAAGTGTTGCCAGCTTAGGGAGGATTATTAGGGAGGTTGGTCCGTGGCAGCTCCGTGTTCCTGATCCTGCCCTCCAATTCCAGCTCCCCCGGAGCAATCCGGAATGTCTGGGTGGCTTCCTGACAGGACAAGTTTGGGAAGTGGCACAGCTCCACAGGGAAGGTGAATTTGTGTTCCTGGGAAGACTGGGGCTGCTTCAGCCACCTTGCAGAGGGGTTTGGAGTCTGGGAGGTGATTTTATAGGATTTGTATCTATTATTTACCAGGAATATGTCAGTGCTTTCCATAAATGTGTCAGTATTTGATCCCTGTGTCCGAATTCCGGAGGCAAAAGGGAATTTAAAGCACTTCATGTGAAAGAGGAGAGCCATTATCAGACATTAAACCTCAGGTTCAGGCCCTGTGAGACTTAACCATTGTCAGGGTAAATAATAAATGAAATGCTTCAATCTGGAGAAGAGATATTGAACATATCATCATTAATTTAAATAAATAACTGAATTCATCTGTGGTTTTTTCTACAGCAGAACATGCCCAGGGTGACTTCTGGAAGAGTCTGTTGGGATTTTCCTGCACACATATGTGGATTTATTTTTGTTTTAAAAGCCTCAAAAAACCCATACGACTCTTAAAAGTGACCATTTGATAACAGAAAAAACAATTTGACACTGGGGTTGATTTAAAACACGATTTTATTGCCATTGCTGAGAACAGAGGGAATTTTTGAGAAGCCTCTTCTGAGCTAGAATTCAAATTCACCATGGAGGAGCAAAGAGAAGAGGAATCTCTGTGTTTGGGTGGATCAAACCAGGGCTGGAGGTGCTGCCTTGGCAGAGCCCTCTGGGGGTATTTGCATGGATTGCCTGTGGATAAACGCCTGGTCTGGGCCAGATCAAAGCTGGGCTCCCTCCCTACCCCTGCAGCAACGGCCACTCCAACACCTGAGGAAGAGCAGGGGGAGGAAGGCAAGGATGGATGTGGAGGGGATGGTGCCAGCAGAGCAGAGTGAGGAGCATCCTTCGGTGAGGGGGTCCTTTCAGAACAGGGGGAGGGAAATGACCCATAACGATCCATAAATTATCCCTTATGGTTCGGAATTGGGCACAGTCTCACTGAATATTCCCATTAACAGCTTTCCAGAGGAATCCTGGTGGGGCTGACACTGCCGGGGCAGTGCTGCAGACTCTGCTGGGATTCACTCTGGGCATGGAGGACTGGGGGCAGAGCGAGTGAAATGGGGTTAAACCAATGGCTGAAAGAGCAAAGTTCACCCAAAGACCAACCCAAAGGCCTGGGCCAGGCTGAGGACCATGGCCAGGTCCTGACAGGGAAGAGGGAAGGGATGGAAGGGGTTTGGAGGGTCTGGAGCGATGCAGCCACGAGAAAGGGATGTAAGAAGCAAGTGATGGAGATGAGAAGGAATTCCTCCCTGTGAGGGTGGGAAGGCCCTGGAATGGATTTCCCAGAGCAGCTGTGGCTGCCCCTGGATCCCTGGAAGTGCCCAAGGCCGGGTTGGACAGGGCTTGGAGCAGCCTGGGGCAGTGGGAGGTGTCCCTGCCATGGCAGGGGTGGGATGGGTGGGGTTTGAGGTCCCTTCCCATCCAACCCATTCCACGGTTCGGATTCTTCACACCCGAAACACGCTGGGTGTGAAACCTCTGCATTGTGTGTTCCAGGTGATCTGAGCGTCCCAGGGGAACAGGACCAGATGAGAGAAGGGAAAACCAGGGACGGAGAGGAAGGACAGCCCTGGTGCAGTAATAAGGTGGGGATGAGTTTGGGCTGTGACCCGGGTTCGTCGTTTCACAGGAGGATTTGCCAGTGCTCCAGGAGGGCCTGCAGGGACTCACGGCCACGCTCCCGGTGCAATCTTCCCAGGAAAGCCCCTGTGGGAACACCTCTGGTGGCAGGTGGGAAGTGGCACTTTGGTCCCTTTCTCAGCAGAACCTGTCGTGTGTGGCGCTCATGGCTCAGAGTGAGCACTCCTGCTCCTGCTCCTGCTCCTGCTCCTGCTCCTGCTCCTGCTCCTGCTCCTGCTCCTGCTCCTGTTCCTGTTCCTGTTCCTGCTCCTGCTCCTGCCCCTGCTCCTGCTCCTGCTCCTGCTCCTGCTCCTGCTCCTGCTCCTGCCCTGCTCCTGCTCCTGCTCCTGCTCCTGCTCCTGCTCCTGCTCCTGCTCCTGCTCCTGCCCTGCTCCTGCTCCTGCTCCTGCTCCTGCTCCTGCTCCTGCTCCTGCTCCTGCTCCTGTGTGTGAGCCAAGAGCTGAGCAGGGACCGGAGACGGGAGCAGAGTTCAGCAGCAGTGAGGCATCGGGTGGCAACCTCCACACCCAGGGTAATGAACACTCTTGAGGCTCCCCGGAGCTCCCCGGGAGGGAACAGCCTCAGCCGAGCTCCGTGTCCTGCCAGGGGGACGTGGAAGAGGGAGTCCTGGGGGCTCCTGTGTTCCTGCGGGGTCGGGATTTACTGGCTCTCCCCCGGATCAGAAACCACCCGGGCATGGGGAGAGCTGGGGACAGGAGGTGGGTGGGACCAGCGCAGCATCTCCCCGGGAGAGGAGTCGGCTTCAGTGCCCCAGGAGAAACAAAGAGAGAGGGGAGAGGTGAGATGCTCCTCTAGACGAGCACTACAACCACGCCAGAGGTTTCCAGCTCCCCTGTGGGCCCATGGGGAGGTCTGGCTACACCTTCTCGGACATCCCCCTGGGCAGGGTCTGGGGGGAGTGCAGCTCCACGGACTGGCGCCGCCGGGCCTCGCGCTCGGCCCAGTCCGGCTCCGGCTCGCAGCCCTTGAGGATGGCCAAGCGCTCCGAGAAGGTTTTGGCCTGCGGGAACAGGACGTAGTTGTAGAGGATGGAAGCTGCTGCAGCCCCGATCAGGGGGCCCACCCAGAACACCTGGAGAGGAGAGGGGAGAAGAGTGGGGTGAGCAAAACTCAGCCTGGCTTTGGAGGGTGGGGAGGGTCTGGGATCTCTGGGGGGCATTCCGGGGGCTTGGGTTGCTTCCTGGGGACAAAACACGGAGTCAGCTCTGCTCTGGCCGTTGGTGGGGATCTGAGCTCCCCTCCAGTGCCTGGATATTCCCAGCCATCCTCCTCCATTCCCCCTGTGCTCAGACTCTGCATTAATTACAGGCCCATTGGGAATGTGCTGAGTGATGTGGCATCATCCGGAGGAGCATTTTCCTACACACTCATGGATTGCTGTGGGAGGAGGAGGAAGAGGAGGAGGAGGCGGCGGTGGCAGCACCAGCCTGGGCCAGACACCTTGGGACACATCAGGAACCACCACAGCTCTGCCTCCAGCTGGGCTCTTTGCAGAGGAAAACAATAAAGTTATGGAATCTCCTGAGCTGGAAAGGACCCACGAGGATCCTCAAAATCCAGCTCTGGCCCTGCTCAGGACAGTGGCCAGCAATCTGTGCCTGAGAGTGTTGCTGAAACGCTCCTGGAGCTCTGGCAGGCTCCGAGCCATGGCCATTCCCGGGAGCCAGGGAGTGTTCCCAAAGTGTTCCCCAGATCCAGGAGCCGGGGAGTGTTCCCAAAGTGTTCCCTAGATCCAGGAACCAGGAAAGTTCCCCACGACAGCTCCATTGGTTTTGTTCCGTGTGCTAAGTCATGCCAGCACGCCTCACACCCTGACCCTGTTGCAACGCTCCCAGTTTGGAGTTTGGAAAAGCCAATTAAGCACCCGGAGCCCCACCTCCTGCTCCTAATCTCTCCATCTTTCCTCCAGCTGGGAGCTGGTGTGGAAACGCAGGGAATTCGTCTGGCTTGGTGAGTTTCGAGGAATATTGGCAGTCTGGGGGCCTCACCCCACCCAAGCCCCGGAGTTCTCACCCAGTGGTCGCTGAAGTCTCCCACGACGACAGCAGGGGCGAAGGACCTGGCGGGGTTCATGGAGCAGCCGGTGTAACGGATCTGCCGGGAGCACCAAGGCCCGAGTCAGCATTGAGCCTTTTTACCACATTTTTAAAAAAAATTGGGGGTGCCGTTGGGGTGATTCATCCCCTGGGCTGCTGCTTCGTCCTCCAGCATTCCCGTTCCAGGGAAAGAGATTCCAGGAGCCGGCACCACCTGAGTCAACACCGTGGGGTGTCGGAGCTGGCGTGTCCCGAGCCCAGGGACTGCGGGAATGAGCTCCCAGTCCCACAGGAAATTCCCTCTCCTGCCTCTGGAAGGGTCCCCTGGACACAGGGGCTGGTGGAGCGTTGGGGATGGAAGGTGTGGTGTGACCAACAGCGTTTTCCTGGGGGCACGAGGTGTGGGGGCTGCTTTGAACCCTCACCCAGGGGGGATTTCCCTGAGTGTCCATCCCAAATCCCAAACAATCTCCTCATGCTCTTGAGAGCCCCAGCTGCCAATACATTCGCTCCAGGAGAGAGCCCACGGATCCCTGGAACTCCCCACGGGACTCAAGGAGAGGCAGAGTCCAGAAAACCAAATTTTCCATGCCAAATAAACACTGAGCTCAGGCCACAGCTCTCCCATGGCTTTAGTGGGATTTTTCCTTCTCCCTACTGGAAAACCACAGGTTACAAATCCCCCATCAAGCCTGGAGATGCAGCCAAACCGACTTAAGGCATGAACAAAACGAGAACCCCAAAACTGCTGAGTTTTGGCCCATGCACTCACCCCGAGGAGGTTCACAAAACGAGAACCCCAAAACTGCCGAGTCTTGGCCCATGCACTCACCCCGAGGAGGTGCCCCACGGCCACCGAGAGGCCAATGGAGATGGCAGGGGAGCCCAGGTTGTCCTCACGCCGCTCGTCTGTGGAGGCAAAGACGCACAGCACCAGCTGGAAGGTGAGGAACAGCTCCACCGTCACCGCCTGCCCCGTCGTGGTCTCATTGCTCAGCTGGGACGGGAGGAAAAACAAGTTCCAGGGCTGAATTCCGTGAGTGGATGGGAAATACAGAGTATGAATCCAAAATCACGGGGAGCCAAAGGAGATTTTTGGCACCAGTAAGAAAAAAGTTCCCAGGCAGAAGAAGTGGCTCAATGGGAAATGCTTAGTTGTCCTGTCAGGAAATTTTATTGGCTTTTTTTGGGGTATTTTTCTTTTTTTTTTCTCCCCCCCCCCCCCCCCCCCACCTTTTCCCCCTTTTTTTCCTTTTCCTCATACTCAAAATGCCTTTTGGAAAACTTTACAAGCTGCATTTTGAGGACATGGAAAAGAAATATTTTGGCATCAAAAAAGAAAAAAAAAAATTCCCTTTCCGCACTTATTTGACTCAGAGAATTTGTCAGGTCTGATCTGGAGCTGTTCCTGGCTGCACCCCCTCTCCTCTAACTCAATCCCTTATTTCCCTTTGCTCTCCCAAATCTAATCCCTGCCCTCCTGCCTGAGCTCCAGAGTCAGATCTTCCTCATTCTCCTCCCCAGAATTCCCTCCCTTTTTATAGGTATAATCTGTGCAGGCAGCCACACGATGAACAGCCCACAGGGGAAAAAAATCTTGAAATCCCCAGTTCTCACTTTTAGGTGGTTTAAGCTGTAAACCAACCAAGCTGGAGCAGGCTGAGTCTCCCTTAAACCTCCCGCTTTTATTACCCTCGGTCATTACCAGGCTAAATCCCCTTGTTCAGATTAAACCACAATCCCTCTTTTTAACCCTCTTAATCACTCTGGCAGTGCAGCCGAGTCCTGGCAGTGCCTCCCTGCCGTGGGAGAGGCGATTTCCATGTGCTGCTTCCCAACCCAGCTCCCTGCTCCTCCCTTGGGGTTGGGTGATGCTGATCCCACCTGGGGCGGTGGGCATGGAGAGGGGACAGTGAATCCCTGGGCTTAAATTCCTTTTCCCCCTCCTGTTGTTATGTGCAGCAGTGGGGAAGGGGGTGTTGGAGGCTCGGGTACCATTGGAGAATCCCCCAGGGCTTCCTGAGCTTCCCTGGCTTTATTTTTTTCCCTGTCTGAAATAGTCTGAGAGCTCTGTGAAGATTTAGGGAATCCCTGTGTTGGGTTTTGGGATGAACCAGCTGGATCTGGTGTCACCATCCCTTCACAATGAGAAGCAATGAGCTGAGTCTAATGAAAACCTGGGATTTAGACCCAAATCTCTCCTCTCCCCACCACCCCAGCAACCTGGAAATTGTGGATTTGCCGAAGCAGAGCCAGGAAAAGGCTGCCTGTACCCACCAGAGGGGAAATTGGGATTGGCACAAGAGGAATGCAGAGGTGATATTTTGGATGTGCCCTTCCTTAAACCCCTGTGACCCCCAGAATCCAAGAGCCCCCCAGAACAATCCCAGGGAAAAATGAGATGGTTGTGACTCCAAGGGAGGTGTCTGTGGCCAGCTGCATCCTTTGACTTTAGCCCCAACAACAGGGGACAATTTTGGCACCAAGATGAAAACAGGAAAATTCTCCCAGGTGGAAGAAGGGGCTCAATGGGAAATACTTGACCGACCTCGGGAAATTTGAGCCCTAAAACCAGAGGAGGAAGACGAGTCCTGCCTGCAGGAGGAAGCACTGCCAGGACCCTTGGAGCAGCAGGGTCCTGGTGCTGGGCTGCTCCATTCAGAGCCTTCCTCGCCCACCCCAGAGGGTCTTTGCTGGGCACAAGCCCCTTCCTCCCACCCCTCAGCCCTTCCAAAGCCCTTCCCAAAGACCAAAACCTTCCACACACCCCCTGCCCGACCTCCCGCGCCACGGCCTCACCTTGTTGAGGGCCAGGCCCTGGCGGCAGTCGGCAGGGGTGACCTGGTGCAGGATGGCAGCGCCCACCACCCCTCCCAGCAGCTGGGCCGCCACGTAGAACAGAGCCCGGAGCAGGGAGAGCTGCGAGCCCAGCAGGCAGCCCAGCGTCACGGCCGGGTTGATGTGGGCGCCGCTGACGTGGCCCAGGGCCTGCACCAGCGTGCCGATGGCCAGCCCGAAGGCCAGCGCGATCTGCAGCGTGCTGGGGGCCGGCGCCGAGGGCCAGTTGAGCGCAGAGCCGAGGCCGAAGAGCACGAAGACCAGCGTGGCCAGGAATTCCGCCAGGACGGCCCTGGTGAAGGCGATGGAGCGCAGCTCCCACATGGTGGAGGCTCCTGGGGACGATCCCGCCAGCGGTGCCCTCGGTGCCACCTCCTGCTGTGTCCCCGAGGGTGACCCGGGACAACATTTATATATCTGGAGGGGGGTGGGGGCCCCACAGGATCAGCTGCTGAAGGGGATGGGATCGTGGTCCCAGGAAATCTGATGCTTTTTTTCCTTTTCCGTGTTCCAGCTGAGGGAACATCAGATCCTGCCCCTTCTATTAAAGCCGGGGAATGCAGTGCTCGCCACCCTCAGGAGGTCAGAGATCAGCCTCAGCCCCACGGATCAGCAGGGCTGGGGAGGACTGCTCCCTTTCTCCCTTTCTCCCTTTCTCCCTTTCTCCCTTTCTCCCTTTCTCCCTTTCTCCCTTTCTCCCTTTCTCCCTTTCTCCCTTTCTCCCGGGCTGCCTTACCCTCAATCCAGCATTTCCCATTGAGCCACTTCTTCTGCCTGGGATCTCTTTTCTTACTGGTGCCAAAAATCTCCTTTGGCTCTCCCTGATTTTGGACTCGCACTCCGTATTTCTCATCCACTCATGGAACTCGGCCCTGGAACTTGTTTTTCCTCCCTGGAGCTGCTGCTGCAGCTGGACCCCGAGAGCAGGGAAAGGGCAGGAAGCAATAGGAGATCTTGTGGAGCTGGAGCTGAGGTCGGGTTGGGTTGAAAATCAGGCTGTGGGCTGAGATTTAACAACCAGAAAAACCCAGGCACATCGAGGCACTCCTGGGGGTGTCCTGTGCAGGGCCAGGAGTTGGATTCAATGATCCTTGAGGGTCTCTTCCAACTGAGGGTATTCCATGATTCCATGACAAGTGAGTGCAGGGGAGGCACAAGAGTGATTCACTACAGCTCAGCTCCTCAGAGTAGCAGAATTTTGCAGTCTGGGCACAGATTTCCTACCCAGAAAATTGGGAACCAACCCCAAAGCAAATTCTGTCAACCCCTGTCAGAAATTCCCATGTGAAAATGGGACCCCAGTGCTGGAGCAGCAACTGTCCCCTAATTATGGCCATTTTGGCCAACTCAGCTCTTGAGAAATGTCTTTTTAGTTCTTGGTGTCAATCCCAGAGTGGGAATCTCTTCTCTGGGATTTGGTTCTTCCCATCTGCTCCTTGCCCAGAAAGTTTCTTTTCCCTTTTCTCCATTTCCCATTCCTGAGGGATGTCTGTAAAACCTTTTCCTCACCTTGTCTTTGGGGTTGGAAATTGAGGAGCTGGTTTTTCCTTTCCAGAGCTGACTCTGTGGTGGGATCATTCCCCCGGCTGTAGCTGGAAGGAGATTTCACCCCAGGGGGGTGCAGAGCACCAGGAGCAAGTGTCCATTTTTGGGCTCTAGCAAAGGCTTTTGCTCTACAACAAACTGAGTGTTTGTCCTTCCCAGAGGAGCTGTGCAGGTGCCATGGGACTGATGGCAGATATTCCATATTGCTGGAATTATATTGTGGAAGGATGGGGTATCCCAGGTGGGAAGGGACCCAGGGGATATGTGAAGGTTCTTTTCCCCATGACAGGTGGGGAACAGAGCTCCCAGGTGGAGCAGAGCCAGGTCCCTTCCAATGGAACCCCTCGTCTTCTCCTCTCCTCTCCTCTCCTCTCCTCTCCTCTCCTCTCCTCTCCTCTCCTCTCCTCTCCTCTCCTCTCCTCTCCTCTCCTCTCCTCTCCTCTCCTCTCCTCTCCTCTCCTCTCCTCTCCTCTCCTCTCCTCTCCTCTCCTCTCCTCTCCTCTCCTCTCCTCTCCTCTCCTCTCCTCTCCTCTCCTCTCCTCTCCTCTCCTCTCCTCTCCTCTCCTCTCCTCTCCTCTCCTCTCCTCTCCTCTCCTCTCCTCTCCTCTCCTCTCCTCTCCTCTCCTCTCCTCTCCTCTCCTCTCCTCTCCTCTCCTCTCCTCTCCTCTCCTCTCCTCTCCTCTCCTCTCCTCTCCTCTCCGTTTTTGGGAATGTCACTCTTAACAATTGAGGGACCATGGGAAGAACAAGTTCAACCCACGGCTGAGTCTCTCCCAGGTGGGATTTTGCCCCAATAAAATCTTTTCCCCTCAAAATCCTCCCCTGGGACCGTGTCCTGCCCCGGCGCCTCCATCAGCGGAGCCGCTCCTGTGGAACAGGTTTGGAGGTGAAGGGCTCTGGGTGCTCCTGGCCAGGCTCGTGCTCCACGTGCCTGGCACAGGGCTCAGCCCCGCTCAGGGCAGGAGCCACGCAGGGCTGCAATTACTGCAGGGATGGAGAGCAAATCCGGGTAATTACCGCAGCTCATACCCTGCCTGATTAGTGGTTACCTGTGGCGAGCGTGGGGATGTCTCAGTGCTCAGGACTAATTAAAAGGAAGGAGAAGTCAGCAGGATTAGCTCTGAGCAACTTAGAAGTCCAACCTCATGGTCTTGACTTTTGTCTGGAGATGCAAAACTCACTGCAGCTCATTTGCACTGAGCTTGGAGATGTTTGTGCTGGAACTGGAGAGGTTTGATTTGAACTTGGAGCAGTCTGTGCCGTGGCTGGGGAGGTTTCTGTGGTGCTGGACTGTGGGGAAAGGCTCAGAGCTGCGTTTTGAGACCAGCTGTTGTGGTGTTCGTGGCATTTTCTGTGAGATTTTCCAGCAAGAACAGCCCATGGTGTTTTCCAGCCTATCCCAGCTTTCCCCAGAGACCTCCAGCACTGTAATTCCACTGGTTTTACAGAGGAATCCGTCCACGGCACAAACCCAGACCCTGCTGACTCCAGGCACCGTCAGCGCCAAGGGTTCCTGGCAGTAGCACAGCCAGGCACTGCCTCGTGTCTGTGAAAAATGAGAGACCCCCCCAGCTGAAGGGTTGGGAATGGGCTGGTGAATCTGTGCTTGTGTCCAGGAGGGGATCCTGGAGCTGCTGGAGGTGATGGAAATGCGGCTTTCCACCTCACCCCGGGTGTGTGGCTGCTGTGTGAGCAGCCAGGAGCATCCCAGCCCTGCAGGGAATCCACCGAGCTGGGGAAAGCGCTTTATTTTACCTGTTAACCCCAGCCCCGGAGTGTGGCAGTGTTATCAGCCTTCCCTGGGACCAGCTGCAAATTTAATGATCTCGAGGAGTGGGTTGGAATCTGCAGAAAGCTGGAACCCATGTGAGTGCCACATGTGGGTGCCTCATGTTGTGTCAGAGTCCAGGACGTCCCTCTGGCCACCCTGGAGGGTTTGGAGACCGGACAGGGGGTCTGGGGTCTGTCCCAGGGGCTCAGGCAGCCTCACACAGAGCCCAGGAGGGCACTGCCTCTGATCCCTGCCATGGCAGTGAATGCCCACAGTGTGTGAAGAATCACAAGCTGGGAGAATTCAAAATAAGCAGTAGTTAGTTAATCACAGAGTGTAAATGTAGAATTTAGGATTTTTGGTATATGGGCTTGAAGAGGCAGGATGGAGGAATTGGGGAGTGGTCCCATCCTCCTTGTTCTTGTTCTCATCCCCCATTTTCTGCTGAGTTGGATCACAAGGATTGGTTTAGAGTAGAAATGACAGGTTAACATAGGCAGTGAGTATTGGTAAGATTCTGTAAATAAAAAGTTCCTTGTGGCCGTGGTTGGGTCAGGGAATGGTACAAAGGGTCCGGGACCCTCTGACCCGCCCAGTCCTGCCGCGTGTCCTGCTCTGCTGGGGACGCCCTGCAGAGCTGGGACAGAACTGAGAGACAATGAAAGAATGAACAACCCTGGAAACACGGACTGGGGACTCAGTTTGTCTTCTCTGGCTCTGGCGTGGGACCTTTTGGGCAAGAGAAGCTCGAAAACCCTGCACACCTCAGGGAACAGCAACCTCAAGGAGAATCTCAGGGAACAGCAACCCTGAGAATGTTGGAGCCCTGTGTTGGTGCCCTGTGTTGGAGCCCCGTGTTGGTGCCTCATCTTTGTGTCCCATGTTTGGAACCCCATTTTGGTGCCCTGTGTTGGCGCCCCGTGTTTGGAACCTTGTGTTGGTGCTCATGTGGGTGCCTCAGGGTTGAGCCCCACGTTGGAGCCCCGTGTTTTTAACCTTGTGTTAGTGCCCTGTTCGAGCCCGTGTGGATCCCCCGTGTTCATGTCTCATGTTGGAACCTCGTGTTGGAACCTCATCTTTGGAGCCCCTCAGTGGTGCCCTGTTGTTACGGATTTCAGATGGGGCAGAAATAACAACATGACTCTCCATGATGGTAAAGATGAGAGCAAACTTTATTCTTCTAAATTCTACTTTTATAGAGTAGTTCGATATCAAGAACTTGATTGGTTATTCAGCGTCTACACCCTTTAGTAAACATTTCTTTTGCCAGTAAACATTGTTGGAAAAACACCACCTGCGGATGGTTTCTCACTTCCCAAGGTTTGTTTGAATTCCTCCTTTAGATTTCTCATGCTAACATGAGAAAGTTGCTCGCCTGCCTTTCACACAGACACTGGCAGAGCCTGGAGCCTAAATTCACACCAATGTCAGGCCCACAGTGCCCTGTGTGGGTTCCCTGAGCTGGTGCCTCAGGTTGGTGCCCGTGTTGGTGCTTCATGTTGGAACCCTGTGTTTAGAACCCCGTGCTGGTGTGCAGTGCTTGCAGCCCTGTGTTTGGGATTCTGTCTTTGTAAAGTTGTGTTGGTGCCCTGTGTTTGAACCCCATGTTGGTGCCTGTGTTGGTGTCTCATGTTCGAGCCCCGTTTTGGTGTCCCATGTTGGAACCCCATGTTTGGAACTCATGTGGGTTCCCTGTATCTGGAACCCCATTTTGGTGCCCTGTGTTGGAACCCCTTGACTGGAGCTGTGTGCTGGTGTGCAATGTTGCATGGCCGTGTTTGGAACCCCAAGCTGGTGCCTCCTATTGGTGCCTCATCCTGGTGCCCAGGGTTTGGAGCCCATGTCGGTGCCCTGTGTTTGAACCCCGTGTTTGGAGCCCCGTGTTGGTGCCTTGTGTTTGGAACCCTGTGTTTGGAGCCCTGTGTTGGTGCCTGTGTGGGTTCCCTGTGTTTGGAATCTGGTGTTGGTGCTCCGTGTTTGAACTCTGTGTTGGTACCTCATGTTTGGAACCCTGTGTTGGTGTTCCCTTTGTTTGGAATGTGGTGTTGGTGCCCTGTATTTCAATTCCGTGTTGGTACCTTGTGTTTGAAACCCTGCATTGGTGCCCAGTGTGTGTTCCCCATGTTTGGTGCCCTGTGTTTGGAGCCCTGTTGTGTTCCCTGTGTTTGGAATCCTGTGTGGGTTCCCTGTATTTGGAATCCTGTGTTGGTGACTTGTTGTGTTCCCTGTATTGGTTCCCTGTGTTTGGAATCCTGTTGTGTTCCCTGTGTTTGGAATCTTGTGTCGGTTCCCTGTGTTTGGAGCCCTGTTGTGTTCCCTGTGTTTGGAATCCTGTGTCGGTTCCCTGTGTTTGGAATCCTGTGTGGGTTCCCTGTATTTGAAATCCTGTGTTGGTGACTTGTTGTGTTCCCTGTATTGGTTCCCTGTGTTTGGAATCCTGTTGTGTTCCCTGTGTTTGGAGCCCTGTTGTGTTCCCTGTGTTTGGAATCCTGTTGTGTTCCCTGTGTTTGGAATCCCGTGTCAGTTCCCTGTGTTTGGATCCTGTTGTGTTCCCTGTGTTTGGAGCCCTGTTGTGTTCCCTGTGTTTGGAGCCCTGTTGTGTTCCCTGTGTTTGGAATCCTGTTGTGTTCCCTGTGTTTGGAATCCTGTTGTGTTCCCTGTGTTTGGATCCTGTTGTGTTCCCTGTGTTTGGAGCCCTGTGTGGGTTCCCTGTGTTTGGAGCCCTGTGTGGGTTCCCTGTGTTTGGAGCCCTGTTGTGTTCCCTGTGTTTGGAATCCTGTTGTGTTCCCTGTGTTTGGAGCCCTGTTGTGTTCCCTGTGTTTGGAATCCTGTTGTGTTCCCTGTGTTTGGAATCCTGTTGTGTTCCCTGTGTTTGGAGCCCTGTTCTGTTCCCTGTGTTTGGATCCTGTTGTGTTCCCTGTGTTTGGAATCCTGTTGTGTTCCCTGTGTTTGGAGCCCTGTGTGGGTTCCCTGTGTTTGGAGCCCTGTGTGGGTTCCCTGTGTTTGGAGCCCTGTTGTGTTCCCTGTGTTTGGAATCCTGTTGTGTTCCCTGTGTTTGGAGCCCTGTTGTGTTCCCTGTGTTTGGAATCCTGTTGTGTTCCCTGTGTTTGGAGCCCTGTTGTGTTCCCTGTGTTTGGAATCCTGTTGTGTTCCCTGTGTTTGGAATCTTGTGTGTGTTCACTGTGTTTGGAATCCTGTGTCGGTTCCCTGTGTTTGGAATCCTGTGTTTGGAATCCTGTTGTGTTCCCTGTGTTTGGAGCCCTGTTGTGTTCCCTGTGTTTGGAATCCTGTTGTGTTCCCTGTGTTTGGAATCTTGTGTCGGTTCCCTGTGTTTGGAATCCTGTTGTGTTCCCTGTGTTTGGAATCCTGTTGTGTTCCCTGTGTTTGGAGCCCTGTGTGGGTTCCCTGTGTTTGGAGCCCTGTTGTGTTCCCTGTGTTTGGAATCTTGTGTCGGTTCCCTGTGTTTGGAATCCTGTTGTGTTCCCTGTGTCTGGAATCCTGTTGTGTTCCCCGTGTTTGAACCCCGTGCTGGTGTCCATGCCTGGAACCCCAGGAAAGCTCCCGGTGCGGCGTTTCCAAGAAGGTTTTGCAGGTGCCGTGTTTTGAGGAACGTTTTGCAAGGCAGGGAACGGTTCTTGCACAACCAGGAGCTCCTCCAGTGCTTTAGATGGCCCTGATATCTCTGCTCCCCTGGCTTCCAGGAAAGTATAAACATCCCCAGGTATCTCCATTCCATCTGAAATACCTCGGAGCCACAAAAACACTTCTTGCATAAACAACGTGCAGCTTTCCTGCTTGGATCCGACCTGTCACGGGAGTCCCACGTGCTGCCCAGACCCCGCTGGAAATCCTGTTTTTTGCTCTTTCCTGGGGGCAGGGAGCACCTGCAGGCAGCTCCCCCTCCTCTAAAACAGCCTAAGGGACAGCCTGAGCTGCTGCTTCTCGTGGCAGCAAATGCCCTTTTCACTGCACACTGGAGAATCCACCACTGGAATAAGGCTTAGGAGAAAATGTTGTACGAACTTGGATGGCTTTGGATCTGCTGCTCCTTGAAATGCAAGATTTCTGTCCCACAAAAAAGGGGGAAAACTGGAATGTGTAAAACTGGAATGTGTAAAACTGGAGTGGGTAAAACTGGAATGGGTAAAACTGAAATCCTCTCTTGGAGAGTTCTCCGGGAGCAACCCTTCAAAGAAAAAGATTAAGTTCTTGTATTGTGACAAATTCTGTCCTTGGTTGAGGCTCCCTGTTGGCTGCCTGGAGAAATGGATGTGCTGGAGGCTTTGGTCCCATCCTGTTCCCCAGCAGAGTGTGGGGAATGGCAGCCACGGGCTTGGGAAGCAGATGGGAATGAAGGGATGGGCTCCTTTGTGCTGGGGTCAGCAGGGGCAGAGACCCCTCGGCCTGGATTCCATGTGGGAATTGGAGCAGTTTGGCTCCAGGGACCTTTGCACCCTGGATCCTGGTGGGCAATTCCCAGATGGGAGGGGCTGTAAGGGGGGTCCCTCAGCAGGGACAGCATCAAACACACTCAGGTCCCTCAATGTCCCCTGAGCTGGGTTTTTCCAATTTTTCCAGGATTCGGCTCCTGCTCCCTGATTCCAGACTGGTTTGGGTTGGAAAGGACATTAAAGACCATTGAATTCCACTCCCCTGCCATGGGCAGGGACACCTCCCACTGTCCCAGGCTGCTCCAAGCCCTGTCCAGCCTGGCCTTGGACACTTCCAGGGATCCAGGGGCAGCCACAGCTTCTCTGGGAAATCCATTCCAGGGCCTCCCCACCCTCACAGGGAGAATTCCATGCCAATCTCCCATCTGCCCCTGCCCTCTGGCAGTGGAACCCATTCCCTGTCCCTCCATCCCTTGTCCCCAGCCCCTCTCCAGCAAGGAGCCGTGGCACAGTGAGGGAAGGGGTTAAAATCCCTTTTGGTGACCATCAGGAAAAGGGATTTTCTCCCACTGCCCAATTCCATCCAAAGGATGTTCACCCAGGGGAGCAAAGCAGAAGAAGAATCCCCACCCCCTCTGCCTTTCAGGCCAAGTCCTAAATCCCTTTTCACACAAAGCTTCCGTTGGCTCTGGCTGTGTTTATTGTTCCTTGGGGAGGCACATGGATTTATTGCAGCCCCGATTCCCTCCAGTGCCTCCCAAAGGGACCTTGGGCGCGGGCCAGGAGCAGAACCCGCCTCAGAGGCTTTGCTTGGTTTCTTTATCCCATCTGAAGGACTTGCAAGTTCAGTCCTGAATGTTTGCCCAGGCTTTAGTGCAGGCAGACAGCAAGACTGGTGCTGCCAGAGCCAGGCCATGGATCCTGCCAGGACTGGGACACTCCCGTGGCTGTGGGACCACAGAGCCTTTTGGCCCAGCAGGAATCATGGAACAGTTTGGGTGGGAAGGGACCTTAAAGCCATCCTGTCCCACCCCTGCCATGGGCAGGGACACCTCCCCATTGCTGTCCTGGGTTGCTCCATGCCCTGTCCATCCTGGCCTTGGACTCTTCCAAGGATGGGACAGCCACAGTCCTCTGGGATTTGGCCATTCCCAACATCCTGGGACATCAGAGATGGGAGCTGGGACCCCCCTTCAATCCCTCCTAAGAGAGGGCAGAAAGGAGAACATTCTTCCCATGTTTTGGTGCTGAAGTTCAAGCCAGGGCACATAAGCATTTACAGGAAAATAATGAATGCTTTTCTCTGAAATCCATTAAACAATTCCAGCCAGACTCCAGAACACCCAGAATCCAGCAGAGTCCCAAGAGATGGAGCCCCCACGGCCTCGCCGGGTGGTGGAAGCTCTCTGCCACCTGCCTGGGCAGGAATGTGACATCAGTGAGGAGCAGGGAGGGTGGGACACGACCCTGGTGACAGAGCCGGGCAGGAGGGCTCGGCTCGGCTCCACCGGGGTTTGTTTGCAGAACCTCAAAGAGCCCCACAAGAGCGGGTGGGACTGGGGAGTGGCTGTGACATCGTGCGGTGACACCGAGCAGTCACACGGAGCAGCGATGAGCAGTGACACGGGGCAGTGCCGGGCCGAGCTCGGGTTTCCTGGTTTTATGTAAATCTCAGTAATCCTGGGCATGGGGTGGAAGGGAATGAGCTCTGGGGAGACGCCAGCTCCAGGTGACCCCGGAGTTCAAACAGAAAATTAAAAACAGCGTTACATGCTGCTGGGAATTGGTGCTGGTGGTGGCTCTAGGAATGCTGTCCCGTCTCCCCTCCTCACCTGCAGCCCCGTGTTCCCTGTCCCCTCCATCCCCCGGGATCCAAGGTTCTCGTTCCCATTCCCTGTCCTCTCCTGTCCTGTCCCCTGCACATTATCCCTGTGCCAGCGCCTTTCCTGGGGAGCTGCTCCTGGTGAGGAGGTGCAGGGATGGGCAGGGAAAGAAGAGGAAAGAAAAACCCCTCTAAAAACCAGCTGGGACTGAGGCAGAAAGAAAAAGGGTTTGGGCTTCTCTTACCTGAGCCCAGTGTCAATCCATGGCCCTCGTGAGCCACACCCAGCAGAGGCAGTGCAGGGAACTTTGGGGTCCACAGGGGAAGAAAAGAGGGATAATTTGCAGGCTGAGATGCAGAATCAGAAGCTGGAGAAAATGTTTGATTGCATTCAATCCCTCCTGGCCTTTCCATGGAATATTTTCAAATCAGTTCCTCAGTAAGAAGCTGCTTCTGCCTCTGCTTTGGGGGACGGTGGAGCTGGGATCTGAATGTGGATCTGGGATCTGGGAGTGGAGTTGGGATCTGGGTACAGAGTTGGATCTGGGTGTGGATCTGGGATCTGGGAGTGGAGTTGGGATATGGGTACAGAGTTGTATCTGGGTGTTGATCTGGGATCTGGGAGTGGAGTTGGGATCTGGGTACAGAGTTGGATCTGGGTGTGGATCTGGGATCTGGGTGTGGATTTGGGTACAGAGCTGGGATCTGGATGTGGAGTTGGGATCTGGATGTGGATTTGGGATCTGGGTGCGGAATTGGGATCTGGATACAGAGCTGGGATCTGGATGTGCATCTTGGATCTGGGTACAGAGCTGGGATTGGGGTGTGGATCTGGGATCTGGGTATAGAGTTGGATTCTAGGTGTTGCAGTTGAGACCCGGGCATGGATTTGGGGCTGGAGTCTGGGTATGGAGCTGGGATGTCTGTACAGAGCTGGGACGTGGGTATGGAATTGGGATCTGGGTATGGAGTCTGTACAGAGCTGGGATGTGGGTATGGAATTGGGATCTGGGTATGGAGTTGGAATCGGGGTGTGGAACAGCCCCAGAATTCCCAGTGCTGGGTTCCCGAGTCCAGTGGGGTTTGTGCAGGACCCGTTGATCACTGAGGGTTGATCCCACCCGGGATGGGATCCAGGGAAGCCGGGGCTGGCCCAGAGCCAGGAGGACAGGGACGGTTCCTGTGGACATCCAGCAGTCGCCCCCTGCCTGGAGCTGTCCCTCCTGGGGCTGGAAGGGTTTGGAAGCCATTCCTGGGCTCTGAGATGGCATCAGGAGCAAGGCTGGGAGCTTGTGATGAGTTCCCAGTGTTCCATCCCACCCAGCTGCCTCTGGGAGCTGCTCTGGCAACCTCCAGACGCAGCAAACGAAACCCTCACGCTTCTCATGATTCCTATGTGGCTTCAGGAAGTTTCTCCTACGGAGATTGGGTCTGGAGTGGTGGGAAAAGCAGGGAAAAGGGCAGAGCAGCTCCACAGGCTGGACACCCCCATGGAAAGGCCTCCACAGCTGTCAGGACTGGCTGCAGCCCTTCCCACCACTCCAAATTCTGCAGAGGTCTCCATGTGATCAACAGCGGGAAAAGGGCTGGGACAGGCTCCAAAAGTGCTCCCAAAACTTCTGGTTTTACACAGGAGGTGCAGACAGGAGATCCAACCTCCTCCTTTTCAGTTTTCAGTGGAAGAGCCATTTATTTTCCATCTCTTTTCGTCACCTCCTTCACCTTCCACCCTCCATGTCCTTCCTTCTCCTTCTACTTTCCAGGCCTTCTCAGACCCCTCCTCAACACTGAGGCTGAAATGGAGAGAAGATCAAGGTGGGCTGTAAAACCTTTGTGTCCTTCCCCCTGTGGAGGAGAAAGGGGAGGGCTCAGGTGGGATATTTTTGTTTGTGGTGACTGCATTTCAGTGGGGTTTGGGCGCGGTCAGGCCTGGGCTGGGATTTGCCCTCCTGCCACGGTACAGAGACTTTTGGAGGAGTTTTGTTTTTAAATCTGGGCTGTGGCTCTGATTGCCTCCCGTGCCCGTGCCCGTGCTGATGGGATTTGGCCCCGCTGTCACTGAGATTTGCTTCGCCTCTCTGAGCTGTGCCGAGGCTTGGGGAGCCCTGGCAGCTCCTCCAGGCCGTGCCAGCCAGTCCAGCGTGAGGAAAGCTCTGAAATCCTCTCCTGGGTGGGGACGGAGCTGCCCAGGGAGCTCAGAATTTCATTCTGCTGCTCCAGTGGAGCTCGTGAATCTGCTGCTGTGGAATCCAAGAGGGGCTGGGCCTTGCTGGGGTGGAGGAGCTTTGCTGTACCCCAAAACCTCGGAAAATCCACCCACAGAGCACAAACTAGGACTAAAAATATTCTGCCTGGAGGTGTGGGGGGTAAAGGTCACAGTGTGGGACAGGGAGACCTGGGGGCAGCCAGGGAGGGATGGAGCAGCTCCCTTGTGGTGGAACAGAGGGAGAGAAACCTGCCCCCCTTTAGGAGCTGAAGGAGCTTTCCAGGCAGAGATTCCTGACCCAGCAAGGACGTGAGTGCAGGGATGTCACGGCAAAGGTGGGCTCTGGGGAGGGAAGAGAAGGAGGAGGTGGCTTTTGGGATGTGTGGGGCCACACAAAGGAGGAAAGCGAGGTCTTTGTGTGCTGGGGGTGAAGGTCAGGGAGGCATCAGCCACGGGCTTGGTTCACAAACTGCTGCAAAATCCTGGAGAGGCCTAGTTCGGATACTGGGAAGGAATTCATCCCTGTGATGGTGGGGAGGCCCTGGAATGGATTTCCCAGAGCAGCTGGGGCTGCCCCATCCCTGGGCAGCTTGGACAGGGCTTGGAGCAGCCTGGGACAGAGGGAGGTGTCCCTGCCCTGGTTCCTTCCCACCCAAACCATTCCAGGACTCCCTGATTCTGTGGTTCCATTCCTGGGACATCCTTAAGCCAGGTGGGAAATGCCCTGACTTCTGAATTTGGGCTTCCAGACCAAAGACAAAGCAAAACACCAGCAAACTCGGATTTTGAGCCAATTGTTGGAAATTTGGGCTCTGGAGCTGCGAGGAGGTGAAACCTGAGTTGGAAAGGACCCACAAGGATGATCCAAGTCCTTCCTCCACCTCCTCTGCCAGGCATGACGCAGCCATGTCCCCACCACCGTCACTCCTGGAGCAGGAGGAATGTCAAACATCCCCTGGGCTGTGTTATATAAAAAGTCCCCTCGCAGCAGCTCGGAGCAGGGACTGCTCGGTGTCGGTGTCGCTCCGGTGTCCCCAAACCTGTTCTGCTCCCCCTCCCAGCCGGGACTCAGCGCTCTTGTGCAATTCCTGCCCTCCAGCAGCCCCAGGGGGCAGGACAGGCTCTGCTGGCAGCGGGCAGGGAAGGGCTGCCAAGGCCTGAGAGCTGCACGGTTTAATCCTGGGCAGAGCCGGGCTGGATTTCGCTGTTTGCTCGGGAGTGCGCAGAGCTGCTCTGCCGTGACGCCAGCGCGGATTTGGCTTCCGTCCGTCCTTCCGTGTCCCCACCGTCCCCTGTGAGCCATGGGAATCTCACACCACGGCTCTGGAGGTGTTTAAAGAGATAAACCAGGCCCAAATTTCTCCAAACACCCAAATGCTGCCATTGCCATGGTCCTAAGGCACGGGTGAAGTGCTGGGATAAACCAGGAGCTTCCTCCTTGCCAGTCCTGCCCACCACGGCAGGCCAAGCCCTCATTAATTAAAGTGGTCTGCTCAGGGTTCTAATTAATGTTCCCTGGCAGCTGGGAGCCCAGGATCGGGGGGGACAGCTCAGTTTGTGGGATTTCCCTGCAGGCTGTGGAAAACTGGAGGCACAGAGGGGGTGCTTAAAGAGGGGTTCGGGTTCTGCTCAGGCACCAGCAGGAGCTCTCCAGGCCTGAGTGCACAAACCCAGGAGAGCATTCCCATCCCAGAGGGGCCAGGCTCACCCAGCTCCTTCTCCTGTGTGTTTAGGGGGTGTTGTCCCATCCTTCAGGAACATCCTGGGGAGGAAGGAGGGGACGTTTCAGCTGGAGGGTGCTTGGTGAGAGCTGGAGCAGGAGCCGGCTGGGAAGGGAGAGGGGAGCAGGGAATCCTGGAATGGTTTGGGTGGGAAGGGATCTTAAATCCCAGCCAGTCCCAGGGCAGGGACACCTCCCACTCTCCCAGATTGCTCCAAGCCCCATCCAGCCTTGGACACTTCCAGGGATGGAGCAGCCCCAGCTGCTCTGGGAAATCCATTGCAGGGCCTCCCCACCCTCACAGGGAGGAATTCCTTCCTCACATCCAATCTAAATCTTCCCTGATTTAGTTCCAAACCATTCTCCCTTCTCCTATCCAGGTTTCTTTCTCTCATGGAGCTGAAACTCCAAGGCTGGCAGTCCTGGGAAGCTCCCTGGGATGTTGGCAGGGCTCTGCCTCACAAAGACAAGGAGGTTTCCATTTCTTTTATCCTCCAAACCCCTCTCCGTGTGTTCCCTGATGTTCCCAGCCTGCGTGTTAATCCCCCATCCAGGGACTAGAGATTTAGCATTAATAATCCATGGATAATTCAATGGCCTGGGGTAAATTCCTGAGTTTTTAATGTTTTATTTTGAAGTCCACGGTGCAGCTTTCACTGCCATGGGGTTTTTTCCCTCTTGGGATGGGGGAGAGGGCATTTACTGAGGGCTTCTGGGTGTGCCACTGTGGATGTTGGTGCAGCAAATCCCTTAATTATCCCATCAGGTTCCCTTTCCTTTGTTTTTGATGTGATTGAGTGTTCAGCAAAGTTGTTTTAATCCTGCAAATCCCTGCTGGATTTGGCCGGGTGGGGCCTGGACAGAGGTTTTTATTACCATTATTTCTCAGCCTGAGTGTTAGAGGGAAGAGTGAGGAGGGGAATGGCCAGAGTTGGGTTTGGGCTGGAGCCAGGTGGGGGTTCCAGACCCCTGGATCTGGGATCTCCTCCTGTGGGGAGGGGACCCTGGGGACAGCTGACACATTGGGAGGACTCTGGCACATTTGGGAACTTCCAGTTCCAACAGGAGAACAAGGATCCAGGCTTGGAGCAGCTTTTGGGGGAGGGATGGTCCCTGCAAGCCTGAGGGATCTGCCCTTGTCCAAGACCCAGCAGAGCCTTGAGGGCTCCCCCAGATGGTTTTCATGGTTTTCCTGCTCAGGAAGGATGTGGTGGTTCCTCAGAGCCCCACGGGGGCTGCTGGTGTTGGATTTGGTGCCAGAAGGGGGGGATCCCCTGGGTACTTGGGGGTGGGGGTGGGCTCTGGACACGGCTGGAGCTGGGCTGGGGGCTAAGCTGGAGATCAGGAAAGGTTCTTCCCCCAGGTTTCCCAGGGATTGGTCAGGGCCCTGAGGCTGTCAGAGCTCCAGGAGCCTTTGGACAGCGCTCTCAGGCACAGGGTGGGATTTTGGGGTGTCTGTGCAGGGCCAGGGGTTGGACTGGATCATCCTTGGGGTCCCTTCCCACCGAGGATGTTCAGAACAGAGCAGGGCAGGGGCTGGAGTCTCTTCCCTGCTGTTTTTATCCAGGAGGAGCTGCTTTGTTGGGAGTTTTTCCTCTCCCAGGCCAAACCTTTCACCTCTTTAAGCCTTTTTGAGCCCGGGATGGAGCGTGTGGGATCTGGAGCTGATGCTCCAGGCCCTCTGGCTTGGCTGGGCAGCGGAGCCCCGGCGGTTCCTGAGGTGTCACAAAGCACCCGGAATTTCTGCTCCCAAGCCCTTCACCCCCCGGCCAGGCCCCTGTTTGAGAGGGTGACCATGTGAGCGTGCTGGAGGTTCTCTCTCCATCCCTGTGCTCAGTTATTTACCCCTGGTTATTCGCCCGTCCTTGCTCTTGGTTATTTGTCCATCCTCACCCCCGCACTCAGGAACCAGCACCGGCTCCAGGTCCCCTCCCTCCCCTGGCACCTGCCCAGCCCCAGGAGAACGAAGCCCTTGAGGAGCCGCTGGTTGAGCGGCCCTGAACTGATTCGGAATAATCCTGACAGGTCCCGCGGAATCGCCCCTTTCCGACTCAATGGCTGGGGCTGGGTCTGTGCGGATGCCAGCGCTGCTTTGCTTGGCTGCATTCCTGCCCTTCCAGCTGGTGCTTTCCTTTTAACCCCTCCTTGCCCGGCTCCTCCGCAGAATCCGCGAATGGGGATGGTTTTTGCACTGTTTTCCTGTGAAGATTCCTCACCTTCTCTGCGCTGAGCCTGAGGAGCCTGGAGTTCGTCACGTTCTTTTTTTTTTATTCTTTTTTTTTGGGGGGGGTGGTGTTGTTTTGTTTTGATTTCCCCGGGGCAGTGCTCAGAACAGCTGATTTATTGTATGCACCTCTGTTATCGACCTGGCAAACTCAGGAGTGACTGGAAAGGGCTGGGGAGGGACGGGAGGGGGGATGGAGGCTCCCAGCTCCGAATTGTTCCGTTTTGGGGAGCAGAGAGCGCAGCTGCTCTGCCGAGAGCTCCCATTCCCCTCCAGCCCCTCTCCTGGGGGCCGGGTGGAGCCTGGGCTATTCCCACTGTCCCTTCCTCTGTCCTGGGCCCCTGGGAACCCCTTCACCCCTCAAAAGGGACAATTTTTTCCTGTGTCCAGCTGCCTGTGGCACAAGAGCAGATGTCCCCATCTCCCTGTGCCCTGAGGTTGGATTTACCCCCCAGGCCCTGTCACAGCAGTGAAACCCCCGATTTCCTCCGTGCCTCTTCCCCTGGATGGGCCCTGGGCTGGGAGAGCCCCATTCCCCCCGGGCTTGGATCAATAACACGGATCAATAACCTGCTGTGGGGGTGGGGCTGCCCAGGGCACCCCCAGACCCTCCCTGGGCCCCCCGAGGGGACAAGGGTGGCACACAGGAGCCGTGTGCTCTCCGTGCTCTGTCCAGTGTGGGACTCCTCCCTCCTGCCCTCCATCCCCCCTTGTCCCGCTGGAGCCCCCAGACCCCCACAGCACCCCCGGGATATTTGGGAGCTGCTCTGGAGCAATGGCAGAGAGGCTGCAGCAAAGGCTCCCCAGAGCCTCCCTCCCTTTGCAAATCCCAGTCCTGAGGTTCAGCAGCTCTGGGGCAGCTGTGGGGTGGGACCGGGATCATCCTCGTTCCTGGATCCCCACATCCTCCATAAGCCTGGATTATCCCTTTCCCTGAATCCCCACATCCTCCCTGTCCGTGCACCCTCCCTAACCCTTCACCTCCTGGGTGCTGTGTCCATCCCATCCCATCCCATCCCATCCCATCCCATCCCATCCCATCCCATCCCATCCCATCCCATCCCATCCCATCCCATCCCATCCCATCCCATCCCATCCCATCCCATCCCATCCCATCCCATCCCATCCCATCCCATCCCATCCCATCCCATCCCATCCCATCCCATCCCATCCCATCCCATCCCATCCCATCCCATCCCATCCCATCCCATCCCATCCCATCCCATCCCATCCCATCCCATCCCATCCCATCCCATCCCATCCCATCCCATCCCATCCCATCCCATCCCATCCCATCCCATCCCATCCCATCCCATCCCATCCCATCCCATCCCATCCCATCCCATCCCATCCCATCCCATCCCATCCTCCTTCCAGGTTCTGCATCCCTGCATCCTCCCTATCCCTGCATCCTCCCTAATTCTGCATCCTTCCCACCCCATCCTTGCATCCTCCCCATCCCTGAGCCCGTCCCCGCCTCTCCACGATCCCGACCCTCTTTCCATCCTCCCCATCCCCGTTCCCGGCCGCCTTTCCCGGCTCCCCCGTGCCCGCGGTGGTTCCGCCCTGCCCGCAGCGCCCGCTGCTCCGGGAACGCCGCCGGAGCGTGAAGGCAGCGGCTGCGGGGGCTGCGGGGGCTGCGGGGGCTGCGGGGGCTGCGGGGGCTGCGGGGGCCGTACCCAGCCCCGACACCCGCCGGAGAAGCGCTGCAGGGACCCCGCGCCCAGCTCGGTGCCGGTCCCCGCCGCGGTGCGGGCAGCAGCCATGACCCAGGGAAAGGTAGGAGGGAGGATGAGCCCGTCCCTGTTGCATAACGGCGCGTTCGGAGCAGGAAAGGGCGGAGGAGGGCAGGGATTCGGGAATAAAGGGATGCGTGGAGAGGGGAGCTGGGTACCGAGGCACGGACCCCGCCGTGGGGGCGAGGGGGCTGGGGGGTGGAAGGGACGGTGGGGCTGGTTTGGGGGTTAGAGGCCGGTTTAGGGGTGTTTGGGGGCTGGCTTAGGGTGATTTGGGGGTTAGAGGCTGGTTTAGGGGTGATTTGTGGATTTGGGGCTGGTTTAGGGGTGATGGATGCATGGCTCAAACCCTGTTGGACCTGAGGCCGTTCCTCCTCCGCTCCCACCCCCATCCCGGGGGCTCCGGGAGGGGTTTGTGCTGCCCCATCCCTGTCCCCACCTGGCAGCACCTCCTGCCTGGCCCAGGGCCTCTGAATTTGGGGGATTTGGGGGATTTTGGGGGAATTTGGGGTTCTCCGATGCTCTCAGCCCGGGGAGGGGGGGTTGTGCATCCTCTGCCAGCTCATGCACGGTCACCATGGCAACGCTCTGGATGCAGCTGCATCCCTCTGGATCTCCTTGGATATCTGGGGAGGGGGGGGGATGGGGAGGGGGTTTGCATGATCTCGGCCCCCTAAACCCAAGGGGCAGGGAAGGACAGGGAAGGACAGGGAAGGACAGAGAAGGACAGGGAGGGACAGGGAAGGACAGGGAAGGACAGTCCGTGGGGCTGGCAGGGGAGCTGGCACAGCTGGATCTGCTCGTGGGACACATCCCAGCCTGGCCCCTCCTGCGTTTTCAGGGCCTGTGACCCCTCCAGTTGAAGCCCTTCTCCCTTTGCTCGGTTTGGGGCTCGCTGGGATTCCAGCCCCGCATCCCTGGGGTCTGTGGGGCATTCCCGGGGCTGTGCTCTCTGTGGTGCTCTCTGTGGGCAGCAGAGGAGCCCAGGCTGACAGCTCATCCCAGGCTGCCCTGGAAGGTTACAGGGATCGTGTTCCCGAGGAGAGGCGAGTTCCCAAGGCTCAGGTGGCCCCGGGTTGGCTCCTTGCTCGATCCCAAGTCCTTCAAGCGCAGGGCACAGCTGAGCCTCCCCGAGGCAGGGAGGAAGGAGCAGGAGAAAATTCCAGAGGGCCAAACCAGAGCATTCCTGGGAGCACCTCCCCAGAATGGCTGTAAATGGGAATGAAGAGCTCAGGGTTTTCTGCCCAATTTTAAGCAGCAACGTAGGAAGTTTGATGAGAACCAGGGAATTCCTGGGATGTTTTTGGTGTCACATTGGGCCCGAGGCACTGTGGGGGCTCCGTATCTCCCCTCAGAGCTCCCTGCCTGGAACTCCTCATCCCAATGAGAAGGGATGAGACACCTCAGGGGCTCTCCCCTCTCCCCTCACTCATGGATGCCCCTCCCCGGGGGTGCAGGGCTGGGCCTGATGTTTCTGAAGCCTGAGGGTTGCTGCCTTTCCCAAGGGAAAATTTCCAGCAATTTTCTCCTTCCCCAAGCACCTTTGTGTAAATAACTGTTTTTCCCACAACATTTCTAAGTAAACAATATTCCTTTCCCACAACAACCTCTCTCCCAGGTGTTGTTTGTGTTACTGAGAGAGGTGTCCACCCTATGCACCAATAATTTGCCTTTTTAGAGCAGCAGGTTATAAAAAGGCTGAGGAATTGTAAATTAAACCTTCTGATTCTCTTCTGCCTCCTGACCGGAGTCGAGCATTTTCATTTCGTGTCCAATAGTGACACGTGTCCAGTCCCCAGAAATAGCTCTGTGTGTCCCCCAGCCCCTGAGCCCTCCTCCAGGACCCCTCCGTGCCAGCTTCTCCTTCAGGGCGGTTCCTGGGATGATTTCACTCAGATCCCTCTCCGTGTTTGGCCCTCTCTGTGCAGCTCTCCGTGAACAGCAAACCCCCCAGCTCTGAGGGGCAGGGGGACAAGAAGGACAATGCCACCGCCCCTCCAGCTCCCCCGTCCTACGAGGAGGCCACAGCGGGGGAAGGGATCAAAGCCGGGGCCTTCCCCGCCCCGCCGGCGGCCCCGCTCCACCCCAGCTGGGCGTACGTGGATCCCAGTGAGTAACCCCAGGGCTGGACTGGGGAGCCCTGGGAGAGGGGCAGAGGTCCCCCCTGGGTGGGAGAGGAGAGGGGGAACCGGGATGAGAGAGGGACCAGGGATGAGAGGGGAACCAGGGATAAGATGGGAACCAGGGATGAGAGGGGAACCAGGGATAAGAGGGGGATGAAGGATGAGGAGAGGACCAGGGATAAGAAGGGAACCAGGGATGAGAGGGGGACCAGGGATGAGATGAGGGCCAGGGATGAGAGGGGGACCAGGGATGAGATGAGGGCCAGGGATGAGAGGGGTACCAGGGATGTGGTGCCCAGTTTGGCCCAGGGCAGAGCTGCAGCCCTGTGCCTCTCTCTGCACTGGAGAGTCTCTGTCAATGTGTAAAAGTCTCCATCTCCACATAAAAGTCTCCATCTGCAGATAAAAGTCTGTATCTGTAAATAAAAGCCATTCCAGCCATCCCAAAACCTCATCCCCTTCCAGACCTGGGAGTAAACTCCTTCCCAGTCCCATGGTGGGAGAAACCCCATTCCCAGCTCGCTGCCCCGGGTGATCCCAGCTCCCGGGGCTGGATGGAAAGTCCTGGAGCAGCTGCAGGGATCCCCCCGCCCCCTCCTGCACCTCCAGCTCAGCCCCAGCTCTCAGAGCAGCTGAGGTGGCACAATCGGTGTCACAGCCCTGAGTGTGGCTCGTGGCAGCTGGTGGCAGAGCCAGGCTGGATGGTTCCAGCATCCTTGTGGCCATTCCTGGGCAAACCAACAGTTTTCCCAACATCTGGAAGCTCCCTGGAGCTTCTGCTGGGCCGCAGAGAAGGACACAGGCCTGGCTGTGCCCAGGGCACGGCTGCAGGCTGGCACGTGGGGCTGGATCGGGGTGGGGGGGCTGGGGAGGGACCCTGGGGTGGCTGGGGAGGGACCCTGGGGTGGCTGGGGAGGGACCCTGGGGTGGCTGAGTGCTTGCTCAGCACAGTTCCAGCCAGAGAAAATGCTGGAAGGACGGGATTTAGGGACTCCTGAGCCCTGCCTGCTCCATCCAGCTGCAGGGAAGGGATGCTTGGAGAAGGAGTGAAAACTCCCCCTGGTGTGTCTGTGCTGGCATATTCCTATGGTTTCTCAGCCTTTTCCCTACGGAACAGAGGGGACAAATCCCCCCCAGGTGGCTCTGGGGATCAGCTGGATTTTTCTGCTGTCCTGGTGAATTCGAGTGGGTGAGGCCCAAGTGGGGTGGGATGGGATGTTTTGGGTTTAGGGGGTGGGATGGGGTATTTGGGGTATCCAGGTGGGAAATCCACCCTCTGGGATGTCTCACACCTTACTGGGAGCACCTGGAGAGAAGGGGTGTGGGTTTGGGGTCATTTCTGTGACAATGAGCTCAGGACAAACTCAGCTGTGGCCTTGGATGAGGGGATGGATGTGGGGACAGCAGGAGGGAGGAGGAGGGGAAAACCCTTCAGTTCCTCCCAGGCACTGAGGTGCCAGTTGGGTGTTTAGGAGCCAATTTTATGTTTAGGAGCCAATTTTGTGTTTAGGGGCTGGGATTGCTCTGGTGCAGGAGCCTTGGAAGTGTCCCAGGGATTCTGTGTGCCCGATGAGAACACTCAGGAGGTTCAGCTCCAGTGGGGCAGGAAGGAAGGACCCAGGGATTTATTGACAACAGAACAGCACCAGGGACTTATTTCCTGCTGGGGTGACCTGAGTGAGGCTCTTGCATTTCAAATGAGGGACTTTTGACCAGGAAAACAGGAGAAATTCAGGATCAGGGCCTTGAGTTTGGCTTCCCTGGTGTCTGCTCTGAGAGGGTCTTTGCTGCATCTTCCTGAAGGATTTGGGTATCCCTGAGCTTTAGGAGGAGGGGAGGCAGGGATGGGAATGGACCAGGCAGGGACAGGGATGTAAAGCAGGAAAATCACACCAAAGTCCTTCTGTGGAAAGCCAGCAGGGGGGCTTGGGTGACACAGGAGGGGACATCAGCCAGGGAAGCACAGAATGATCATGGAATCATGGAAAGGTTTGGGTGGGATGGGAGCTGAAAGCTCCTCCAGTCCCACACCCCCTGCCTTGGGCAGGGACACCTTCCCCTGTCCCAGGCTGCTCCAAGCCCCGTCCAACCTGGCCTTGGAGACTTCCAGGGATGGGGTAGGGAAAAGAGCAGCAGGAGCTTCTGTTCCTGTGCTGGCAGAGCAGAGAGCAGTGCGGTGATCTGAGGATTTGGGGGAAGATTTCTCTCACTGGTGGCGTTGGAGCTGTTTCCTCCTTTTCCAGGCTGGGTGTTTAACTGTTCCCTGAGTCCCTGCAGGGAGATGGGATTGAGGGATGGACCCCAGGGAGCTGCCAGGAGCTGCTCTCGGAGCAAGGGCGTTGTTGATAAAAGCCACGACGCAAGCAGAGCTGAGCAGAGCAGCGAGGGAATCCTCCCGCTCCCGCTGGGGATGCTGAGTCACAGCTGCTCTGGGGACGCTTTAATCTCCAGTGAAAGAGGAGCAAGGGACGATCCCAGCCCTCCAATTGCTGTGGAAGGTCTGGTGTTCCCTTCTCAGGGTTGCTGTTCCCTGAGATTCTCCTCGGGGTTGCTGTTTCCTGAGGTGTGCAGGGTTTTCGAGCTTCTCTTGCCCAAAAGGTCCCACGCCAGAGCCAGAGCAGACAAACTGAGTCCCCAGTCCGTGTTTCCAGGGTTGTTCATTCTTTCATCATCTCTCAGTTCTGTCCCAGCTCTGCAGGGCGTCCCCAGCAGAGCAGGACACGCGGCAGGACTGGGCGGGTCAGAGGGTCCCGGACCCTTTGTACCATTCCCTGACCCAACCACGTCCACAAGGAACTTTTTATTTACAGAATCTTACCAATACTCACTGCCTATGTTAACCTGTCATTTCTACTCTAAACCAATCCTTGTGATCCAACTCAGCAGAAAATGGGGGATGAGAACAAGAACAAGGAGGACGGGACCACTCCCCAATTCCTCCATCCTGCCTCTTCAACCCCATACACTAAAAATCCTAAATTCTACATTCACACTCTGTGATTAACTAAATACTGCTTATTTTGAATTCTCTTGGCTTGTGATTCTTCACACACTGTGGGCATTCACTGCCATGGCAGGGATCAGAGGCAGTGCCCTCCTGGGCTCTGTGTGAGGCTGCCTGAGCCCCTTGGACAGACCCCAGACCCCCTGTCCGGTCTCCAAACCCCCCAGGGTGGCCAGAGGGATATCCTGGACTCTGACATTCTCTCACACAGGGGTTAACCCTGCTGTTGGGGTGGTTGGTGGGTGCATTCCCCGCTCTGTTCCCAACGAGCTGCAGGAGTGGGGAGGGTGCAGAGAACCCCTGGGAATTTGGGGCACCTGAGCTGTGATTGCTCCCTGGGGTCAGGTCCTGGCAGCTGGGTGGGAGCTGCTGTGTTTGGGCTCTCTGCAGGCAGCAGCCCCAGCTACGGCAGCGGGGGGTACCCGGGGGACACGGAGCTGCTCACGACCTTCAGCTGGGACGACCGCAACGTGCGCAGGGTGTTCATCAGGAAGGTGAGGGGGGGACGCCCCCATCCCCTGGGCTGGCCAAGCTGGAGCCCCCGACCCTCAGAGGGGCCCAGCTGTGCTGGGTTCTGGGATCCAGGGGTCACCTCTCCCCGCAGGTTTACGCCATCCTGATGGTCCAGCTCCTGGTCACCGTTGTCATCGTGGCTTTCTTCACCTTCTGGTAGGTGCTGGGTGTGTCCCGAGCCAGCTGGGAGCCGGGCCCTGGGCAGGTGCCTGCGGGGGGCGGGGTGTCACACCTGGATTTTTCCCTGAGTATTCCAATGGAAAAGCCAAGCTGAGGGGACACTCAGAGGCCCCTCAGCCCTTTTGCTCCCATTCCCACCCAGCTGGGGATTGGATCATCCATCCTGGGGGATCCTCTGGGCAGGAACTGCTGCGTTTTCCCTGTGGGAGTTCCCAGCTCCAGCTCCAGGGGCTGGGTTCCCTCCCCTGCTCATCCCCCGCTCCAGCTCGGATCGCTGAGCACTCCAGGTGTGCGTGGCTCACGTTGCCTCCAGAATAAATAATGGATCAGTGCCAGCCTGAGGCTCTGGGCTCCCTAATCCCCTGTGGGAGCTCCGCTGTGGACCTGGGGAGCAGCACTGCCCTTCCCACCTGGCAGCTGGAGCTGCTCTCCAGCCTGCCCAGGGGATTCACCTGGGCTGGGTTTTCAATCCCCAGGCCAGGGCTGATCCCAGGGTTCACTGAGCAGGGAGATGTGAGGGGTTGGATTTTTCCCGGCTCAGGATTTTTCCTTCTGCCTTTCAGTGAACCGGTCAAGGGCTACATCCAGACCCACTCCGCCTGGTACTGGGCTTCCTAGTGAGTATCCCTGGCTTTTCCTGCAGCCCTGTGAGCTCCAGGCAGCCTGGAAGGGGATCGGGAAGGGTCTCCAACACTTTCCAAACACTTCCCTGTCCTGCATGGGAAGAACCACTCACTCCAAAGTGTCCAGGGGCAGCTGGGGCAGGTCATGGGACCATGGGATGGGATGGGAGGGACATTAAAGCTTGTCCAGTGCCACCCCTGCCATGGGCAGGGACATCTCCAAGCCCTGTCCAAGCTGGCCTTGGGCACTCCCAGGGATCCAGGGGCACCCACAGCCATGGGTGAGCCTCAGGTGAGAGGGTGGAAAATCTCACCTGAATGAGCAAGAGACACGGGAGGGGTGAACTCCAAACACTTCCTCAAAAATGGCTCCAGAAACCAGGGTTGAAGGGAATGCCTGAGTATTTCCTGCAGAAAACCAGAGAAAACTGGGGAGTTTCCAGGAAAGGGTGTAGAAACTCCTCCATGAGGCCTGGAAGGATGCTCAGGGTGCCTCAGAAGTTGATTTAGAGAATGTCACCTAGGAAGCTCCAAAGACCTCCTGGCAGAGTGTCCAGGAGAACACTGCAGAACCCCATAGCTGACACCTGGAAGGGTGTTCAGGGCCCCATGCAGGCTGAATTTGGGGATTTTCCCCTTGGAAGCCAGGTGGTCGCCAGGGATATCCATACCCAGTGGGTATGGGGGGATGGATTTGGAGGTGTTGGGATGTTCCCGGCCGTGTCTGAGTGGTGCTGTCACTCCTGGGGCTCCATCCCAGAGCCCCAGGGTTGGGATGCCAACCCTTGGTTCCCCAGCTCAGGGCTCCCAAGCCCTGGGACCTCCTGGCTCCGTGGTTTCCGGGTTGCTGACGGGGTCAGTGCTGCTCATTAAGTGTGAGGTGAACCCAGCTTTAATCAGTTCACACCCAAATCAGGAGATGAGCCACCGGCTTATATAACCTGGGGAAACCCTCCAAAGAGCAGGAACGGGAGCTCTGTGACACCAGGAGGGAACCAAAGGTGCTCCAGGGGGCAGCTGGGGGTGGAGAGGCAGTGTCACCTCCCAGGGCACAGGGAGGGGAAGCTCAGCCCTGCTTTGCCCCCACCGTGGCCTCTGGGGTCACCTCTCCCAGCTCCCTGCCCAGGTGGGGTTTATCCCCTCCTGTTTTCCAGTGGGAACACTCTGGGACAGCTGGGGGGGTTCTGAACTGGAGGGATTTCCACCCTGGCCAGGTGAGACCCCACCTGCAGAGCTGCTCCAGCCCTGGGCACAGCACAGGGAGGACGTGGAGCTGCTGGAGAGAGCCCAGAGGAGGCCACGGAGCTGCTCCAGGGCTGGAGCCCCTCTGGGGCCAGGCTGGGAGAGCTGGGGGGGCTCAGCTCCCTGCAGGGAGACCCTGGAGCCCCTTCCAGGGTCTAAAGGGGCTCCAGGAGGGCTGGAGAGGGCTGGGGACAAGGGCTGGAGGGACAGGACACAGGGAACGGCTCCCACTGCCAGAGGGCAGGGATGGATGGGAGATTGGGAAGAAATTCCTCCCTGTGAGGGAGGGGAGGCCCTGGAATGGATTTCCCAGAGCAGCTGGAGCTGCCCCTGGATCCCCTGGACAGGGCTTGGAGCAGCCTGGGACAGTCACAGAGGTGTCCCTGCCCATGGCAGGGGGTGGCATGGGATGGATTTTAAAGTCCTTTCCCACCCAGGCCATTCCATCGCTTTGATATTTTCTGTTCTTTCACTGCCCAGTGAGCCAAGCCCTTTCCCCATTCCAGTGTCCCCAATTGCTTTTCCTGCTCCATGCCTGGATCTCCTCTGTAAAATGAGCCCCAGGACGTTTCCCCACTGCTGGGGTGGCACCTCAGCAGGAATAAACCCAGAGCAGACGGGGATGGAGAGCCCCGCTGTCTCCGGGCTCCCTGCAGCCTCCTTCCAGCTGCTCAGCCGTGTCCAGCCTGGCTTTCCTTGTTTCCCAGTGGGAGAGCTGGGCCTGGGTTTATCTCTGTGCCCTGCTCGTGGCCCTGGGCTCTGCCCTCACCTCCCTGCCTTGGCCGAGGGTCAGTGGCTATCGGGAGCCATCGGCACGTCCGGAGCGGCTGCCAGAGCCTGGAAAAACACCCAGCGGGGCAGGAGAGCCTCCCTCAGCTCTCTGTGCTTTGAGAAAGGTCAAATCCTGGGAGATAAAACCTGCCAGGACCTGGGCGGGGCTGGGCAGCTCCACAGCATGTCAGGCTCTGCTGAGCTGGGAGGATTCTCCTGCCCCGGGCTGGTCCCGGAGCCCTGCCCCGGGCTGGTCCTCCTGCCCCGGGCTGCTCCTCCTGCCCCGGGCTGGTCCCCGAGCCCTGCCCCGAGCTGCTCCTCCTGCCCCGGGCTGGTCCCCGAGCCCTGCCCCGAGCAGTTTCTCCTGCCCTGGGCTCTTCCCTGCCCTGGGCTCTTCCTCAAGCACTCCTGCAGCAGAATCCTGGAATGGGTTGGGTTGGAGGGAGCTTAAAGTCCACCCAGTGCCACCCCTGCCATGGGCAGGGACACCTCCCGCTGTCCCAGTTTACTCCAAGCCCTGTCCAGCCTGGCCTTGGGCACTTCCAGGGGTGGAAAGTCCAAAGCTTCCCGTGCCATGGGAGCAGCTCTCTCCTCCAGCCCAGCCCTTCCAGCCCTGCCTGAGCCCCCTCACTTTTCCAGCCTTTGGTTTAAAACCTCCAGCCTCGACACCACCAAGCCAGAAAGGGTTTGGAAATGAGGGGCAAAGCCTGACACCTCCGTGTGAGAAACTCCCAGAGTCAGGGAATCTTTGGAGCAGGAAGGTTGGAAAAGCCCCTGGAGGTCACCGAGTCCAACCATCAATCCCCCATCAGCACTGACCGTGTGCCCCAGGGACAGGGCAGCACATCCCAACCACATCCACAGGCTTTGGGCACTTCCAGGGACGGGATTCCTCCTGGGCAGCCCCTTCCAAACCCTGACCTCCCTTTCCATGCAGGAAAAGCTTTCCTAAGAGCCAGCACAACCCCAGCTCCTGCCCTGTTGGTCGTTAACACGTTTGGCTCTGAACCCAACCGTGGCTCTGCTCTGAATCCAGCCCTGAGCTTTCCCAGGGACAGGGAGAGGGGCAGGAAGGAGCTCGGTGACAGGGAACGCTGTCCCTGAACGTCCCCATCCCGTGGGAATTGTCCCCTGCCCCTCCACCCCGCTCTGGCTCTCCTCCCTGAGCTCTCCCTCTCTCCCTGCAGCGCCGTTTTCTTCGTCACCTACCTGATCCTCGCCTGCTGCTCCGGGCCCAGGTAAGGGCTGGCTCTGGGCTCTGGGGGATGCAGCAGGAAGGGTTTGCTCAGGTTTGCAGCCCTGTCCTGGGGCAGGGAGGGAGCTGTGCCAGCGCTGGGATGCAGCTGCTGTGTTTCCATGGGATTGTGGAAGGGTTTGGGTTGGAAAGGAGCTCAAAGCCCATCCAGGGCCACCCCTGCTGTGGGCAGGGACACCTTCAGTGTCCCACAGTGCTCCCAGTCCCACCCAGCCTGGCCTGGGACACTGCCGGGGATGGGGATGTTGCTGTAGGACACAAAAAAATGCTGAAAGACTCCAAAAAGCACAGAAAGAGGCTTTAATTGTCTAATTTTCTAAGGTGTTCCAATACAAACTCAACATGATTGGTGAACAGGAATGAAACCTCCCCAGTCCCGTTGGTTAAGCTGGAGAAACGGCCAAAAGGTTTTTCTCTGAGAACCAGAAAAGCAAAACACCACCCGGAGAAAGATTGTTTTGGGGAAGGATGGTTGTTTGTTATGATTGTTTTGATAAGAAGCCTTCTCGAGATATTTTCCCTGGGAAGAGAATTAGCAGCTGCTAGCAGGCTGAAATCGCTCAGACCCAGAAATATCAGACCCACATGGGGCAGCCACGGCTTCTCTGGGAAACAGCTGCTCCAGATGCTGGAAACAGCTGCTCCAGATGCCGGAAACAGCTGCTCCAGATGCCGGAAACAGCTGCTCCAGATGCTGGAAACAGCTGCTCCAGGCCCTGGTGCAGCTCAGGAGTCCAACTGCAGCTGTGACTTTGCAGCAGAAACTGTCCCCATTGCAGCTCTGGGTGCTGGGGATGAAACACTCCCGGGGATGCTCCCACCAGCCCCCAGGGGAGCAGGAACATCCTGGGGGCTTCTCTCCTGCAAGCCCAGGAGGAGCCCAGGTGCCCTGTGGCTCCCAGCGGGGTGGCTGTGCCCTGCACCGCCCCTGGCACCTGTGCACAGGCCACTAATTACCAGCATGGGCGTTAATTACCCAGGAGAGTCATTAATTACCCCCACAGTCACTCTTTACCCCTCTGACTCCCCCTCTTTCCTCTGCAGGAGATACTTCCCATGGAACCTGATCCTGCTCAGCATCTTTGTGAGTAGCACACCTGGCCAACATCTGCCCTGCGGCCAGAGTGGCTCCAAGGACGTGCACAGGGCGGGGGAAATGTGGGAATCTCATCCTCTCATCGTCCTGTGCTTGGGCTGAGGAGCTGGGATTGCACTGGGATGGGAGAAGCTGGGGGAAAAGAAAAAAAAAAAGAAAAAAAAAAAAAAAAGGAGCCTCTGTTTGTTAAAAAAATTGGAAAAAAGAGGCAAAAAAAAGCAGAAAATAATCTATGGAGTCTGGTGGGAACTGGGATTGGAGCTGGGATGGGAACTGGAGTGGGAATGGGGGTGGGAGCTGAGATGAGCAGGGGTGTGGGATGGGAGGTGGGTGCTGTGGGGCAGGGATGCAGGAGCAGGGGATGCTCCCGTGCCCTCTGCCCTCTCCTGTGGCTGTTAACCCCTGGAGGGTTCTGAACGCTGCCAGTCCCTTCTCCTAAAGTCTGAGGGGCTCCCCTGACCTGTTCCCTGGGATTGAGGGGTTTCCTGCGGGGTTTCCTGCGGGGTTTCCTGCGGGGTTTCCTGCGGGGTTTCCTGGGCACTAACCCGGCTCTGTTTCCCCCAGACCCTGTCCATGGCCTATCTCACGGCGATGCTCTCCAGGTGGGTTGGGCACTGTTCTGCCTCTTCCTGAAAAAAATCTCCCATTCCTGAGGTACCTGAGCTGTCTGGGGCTCCCAGCAGCCCCACGAAGCCGGAGCTGCCCTGTGGAAACTTTCCAAGGAAGGTTTTTTTTCCCAAGGGTTGTGCCTGTCCCAAGGGAGGCAGCACTGGGGGATTCCCAAATCCCAAATCCTGCAGGACAGCCCTGGATGGGCTGGAGGCAGCCACAGCAGTCCCACATTTCTCTCTGGGCAGGTCCCAGGCAGGGGGGGCTGCAGTGAGCCAAGGAATTTTTTTCCAGCAGTTTCAGGAATTTGTATCCCACAGCCTTTTGCCTGCTGGTGCTGGGGAATCTGCTCTGGGCTCACGTGGGACGTGATCCAGGGGGGTGATGGAAGCAGTGGGACAAAGAAATCTGCAGCCTCAGCAGCTCCGGGGGGGAAAACTCCAGTGACTCTGCACAAATCCCCCGGGGAGAGCAGGACTGGCTTTTCCAAGGGCTGGCACTGCAGCCAAAATCCTGATCCAGCCTGGAAACCGTTCCAGGCTGAGCCTGCAGCCTCTGTCCCTGCTCCAGTCCCTCCTTCCTGCCCTTTTCCAAAAGCCAGGCTGGGCAGGGGCTGCTCCTGTGGCTTCCCCTCGTGCTGCAGTGACTTTTGTCATCCTGGTTTTTTTCCATCCCAGTCGGGATCTTCCCCATTCCCTGTCTGTCCACGGGTGGGTGTGGAGCCCACCAGCTGCTCTGGGAGTCCCAGATGGATCCTCCTGCCTTCCCTCTGTCCTCAAAACAGCAGGAAAACCCACCCAGGCTTCCTTCTCTCCTTCTTTTTTTAACATTAATGTGGAATATTGATCATCCCAGTGCTGTTAGTGCCCACAGGACTCACTCATCCCTGCCTGTCTGAATCCCCCGTTCCCATCCCTGCGGGAATGACCCAAACGTGATTTTCCTGCTCCTTTTGCAGTTACTACAACACCAAGTCGGTGCTGCTGTGCCTCGGGATCACGGCCCTGGTCTGTCTGTCTGTCACCCTCTTCAGCTTCCAGAGCAAGGTGGGGTGGGGGAGCCTCCCCCGGGAAGGGGCAGCTGGGAGGGTCTGGAAGGCTCTGGAAGGCTCTGGGTGCAGCCCTGGGGGTGTGGGGATGTCACAGAAGGTTGGAGTAGGTCAGGACACGCTAGGGAGGGATGTGGCTGGGGTGTAAACAGGGCTGGAAGATGTGGATATATGGGAATAAAATGAGATTTTTTTTTTGTGGATTGGGATGTGCCAGAGGTGTAAATGGGGCTGGAAGATGTGGATACATGGGAATAAAATGAGATTTTTTTTTTCTGGATTGGGATGTGCCAGAGGTTTAAATGGGATGCTGATGTGTGGGGATAATCTGGGAATATTGGAGGACTGGGATGTGTCAGGGGTGTCAGTGGGGCTGGGAGAGGCCATGGGGAGGCAAACTGGGAGTTTTGGAGGGTCGGGCTGTGGGATAGAGAAGGACACGAAGGCGCCTGATGGATTTGGGGTTCCTGGTGCACTAATGGGGATTTGGGAAGCGATGGCTCCGTGTCAGGGGGTGGCAGCTGGGGTGGAGAGGCAGGAGCAGCTCGGGGTGAGCTCAGGGGGGCTGTGGCAGCTCGGGGTGAGCTCAGGGGGGCTGTGGCAGCTCGGGGTGAGCTCGGGGGGGCTGTGGCAGCTCGGGGTGAGCTCAGGGGGGCTGTGGCAGCTCGGGGTGAGCTCAGGGGGGCTGTGGCTGTTCAGGGTGGGCTCGGGGGAGCTGTGGCTGCTTGGGGGGAGTTCAGGGGGGCTGTGGCAGCTCGGGGTGAGCTCGGGGGGGCTGTGGCTGCTCAGAGGGAGCTCAGGGGGGGCTGTGGCAGCTTGGGGTGGGCTCGGGGGGCTGTGGCAGCTCGGGGTGAGCTCAGGGGGGCTGTGGCAGCTCGGGGTGAGCTCAGGGGGGCTGTGGCAGCTCAGGGGGAGCTCAGGGGGGCTGTGGCTGCTCAGGGTGGGCTCGGGGTGAGCTTGGGGGGCTGTGGCTGCCCCGGGTGCAGCCCCTCCAGCCGGACACTCCTCCCTCCGTCTGCAGTTCGACTTCACGTCCTACCAGGGCGTGCTCTTCGTGCTGCTCATGGTGCTCTTCCTGGGGGGACTGGTCCTGGCCGTCATCCTGCCCTACCAATACGTGAGTGACCAGCTGGGATGAACTGGGATGAACTGGGAGGGGTGGGGGGGAACCCCTGCAAAGAGAAAGAAGAGCAGGGGTCATTCCCTGGCATGGACCATGAGATGTGGCTCAAGAGTGGGACTGGCCCAGGGCTGAGGATGCTTCCTGCTGTTCCTGGTGTGGAATCTTGGAATGATTTTGGTCGGGAGGGGCCTCAAAGCCCATCCAACCCCACCCCTGCCATGGGCAGGGACACCTTCCACTGTCCCAGGCTGCTCCAGCCTGGCCTTGGGCACTGCTGGGGATCCAGGGGCAGCCACGGCTGCTCTGGGAAATCCATTCCAGGCCTCTCCACCCTCACAGGGAGGAATTCCTTCCCAATCTCCCATCCAGCCCTGCCCTCTGGCAGTGGAAGCCATTCCCTGTGTCCTGTCCCTCCATCCCTTGTCCCTCTCCAGCTCTCCTGGAGCCCCTTCAGGCCCTGCAAGGGGCTCCAGGGTCTCCCTGGATCCTTCTCCTTTCCAGGTGAGCACCCCCAGCTCTCCCAGCCTGGCTCCAGCCCTTGGGGCAGCTCCATGGCTCCCTTTGGACTCCTTCCAACACATCCCTGCCCTCCCTGTGCTGGGACCCCCTGGGTGCAGGTGGGGTCTCACCTGAGCACAGGTGCCTCTGCTCAGGCCTCAGTTTCCCCTCAGTAAAACCAGGGAAAGGAGCTCATTAAACTCTGTCCTAAGTCCAGGGCAGGACCTGGGCTCAGGACTAACACCCAGCACCTGCAGAGCTCAAACCTTGAGGCTCCAGTTTCTGGACCCTGAGGTCTGGGTGACCCCCAGGAGCCGAGTCTAAGGGGACAGTGCCACCCCCTGTGTGTCCCCAAGGCCTGCCACCCCCTCACACAGCTCCAGCCTCTTCCTTCGGCCTCTTCAGCCGCTCCTGGCCCCAGCTGTGCCCAGGGGAAATCTTGGAGCAGCTTCCAAGCACACTGGAGCAGGGCTAGGCTGCACCCAAGGGTGTCTCATGCTGGGAGCCATTGGACACAGGGATGGATGAGGGAATGGGGCCAGGCAGGTGCCATAAATCACCTGAGAGGCTCCTGGGACCCCAAATCCCCATCCCAGCCAGCTCCTCTGCCCTGAGTCTCCCTAGGGGAGACCTCCAGGAGAGTCCCACTGGTGCCAGCCCTGGAGTTGGTGCTGGACAAATCCAGGGTTCCTGAGGGCTGGATTTTGGCTGTCTGGGCTTCTCCTTTCCCCAGTGGGAACGTGAGGCTGGAGCAGCTCCCAGTGCCGAGGCAGAGCCGTGAAACTGGAGAGGCAGCTCCTCCTGCTCTGACACGTGGCGAGATAAGCACGGCGAGAGGAAGGGCAGGAATGAGCCCGGGGGCAGGAGGTGGCTCTGGAGAGGCATCAGGAATCCCTGCAGGGGCAGGGACAGCCCAGGCCTCGCTGAACCCACCCCGGGCTGAACCAGCACCTTCTCCTGGTTCCTCTGGGCCACAGCAGGGGCTGAGCTTCGGTCCCAATTCCAGTGAAATTCCACCGGTGACTCCCACGGATGAAGAGATTTAAATTGTGCCTGTTAATTAATCACAGGATCGTGGAATATCCTAAGGGAAAAGGACCCACCAGGGTCATGCAGTCCAAGCCCTGTCCCTGCCCAGGACATCCCACCTTGTACCTGGGCGTTGTCCAGTGGAGCTCTGGCAGCCCTGGGGAGCTGCTCCAGAGGGGGAATAACATTTCCCAACATCCATCCCAAACCTCCCCTGACACAGATCCAGCAGTTCCCTCAGGCAAATCAAAGCTGAGTCCGGCTCTTGGAATATTTGGAGTTTCTTCCAGTGGGATCAGCCATGTTTGGGTAAATGAATCCATTCTGGGGGTGTGTAAGAGCCAGACAAGAGAGATGCGGGGATGACAGGCGGCTCTTTTCCAAAATGTTGTTTCTTGCAACAGTCCTGGTCTTTAGCTTTAGAGCCAAACCTAAAAGCTGCAGCTCCAGCTTATAGGCAAGCCTGAAGCTGCTTTAGTTCTGGACACAACACATTATATATTTTCTTTACTGAGCATCTTAATATATAATAACCAATCAGCATCTTACACACAACAACTTTACAATAACTTCTAGCCTATCCTAATTATTATCATTACCATATTATGATGACTACTATCCAATCACACGAGTTACTGTGTTACAGTTTAAGCTTAAAGTTGCTTTTCTGTTTTCTTGCAGTGGAAAATCCTTCTTACTTGGTAAAAACACAGTTTTTCTTTGCCTAGGCTTTTCCTGAGATTTCTCTTTACTTGGTAAAAACATGTTTTTCTTTGTAGACAAACTTATCCTTTGCTCTTAGCCATAAAAGTCTCCTTCCAACTCATCTCAACCTCTGTCCAGTAACAATTAACTCAGCAATCCCTAACTTCAATATCTTTTGTTTTTCTATATCAAAACTTGCCTTCATTTCTGGAGAACCTTCTGCTAAGCATTCATATCTGTAAAACTTTCCTGTTGAATTTTCATCTTCCCAACAGGGGTGCTCCAAAATGTTCCTGTCAGGAGAGCCGGGACTAGGACGTGTGGCTGCCCCACGAGTGTCCAGGGCCAGGCTGGGCAGGGCTTGGAGCAGCCTGGGATAGAGGGAGGTGTCCCTGCCCATGGCAGGGGTGGGGTTGGACAGGCTTTGAGGTCCCTTCCAACCCAAACCATTCCATGATTTCCACAGGACAGTCACTGGGCCCGAGTGCTGTTTGGAATGACAAACAGCTGATGGAGAAGTTTAGGAGCCAAAGGCCTCCGAGAGGGAGGAGCTGAGGCCCCGTGCTCTGCTCTGTGCCACAGAAATATTCCCAAAGAAACTCTTGAAGCTGGAAGTGGTGCAAGCCCAGCCTGGGCTTTCAGAGCACTTTCCCAAATTTCCCCCTCCACCTGGGAGCCAAACACCTTGGGAGGGCATTCCTGCACAGCCCATTCGGTCAGCTCTGATGGCTGTGTCCCTGTCCGTGTGTCCCTGTCCATGTGTCCCTGTCCCTGTCTGTGTCCATGTTTCTGTCCGTGTCCCTGTCCCCGTGTCCGTGTGTCCATGTGTCTGTGTGTCCCCGTGTCCATGTGTCCCTGTCCATGTGTCCCTGTCCATGTCCCTGTGACCATGTCCCTGTCCATGTGTCCCTATCCCTGTGTACCTGTCCGCGTCTGTGTCCCTGTCCGTGTCCATGTCCCTGTCCGTGTGTCCCTGTGTCCCTATCCATGTGTCTGTCTACGTGTCCCTGTGTCCCTGTGTCCCTGTCCACATATCCGTGCCCCTGTGTCCATGTGTCCCTGTCCCTGTCCATGTGTCTCTATCAATGTCCCTGTCCCTGTCTGTGTCCCTGTGTCCATGTCCCTGTCCCTGTCTGTGTCCCTGTCCCTGTCCGTGTGTCCGTGTCCTCCAGGTCCCATGGCTCCACGCGATCTACGCTCTGCTCGGCGCCGGGATCTTCACCATGGTGAGTGGCTGCTCTCGGGATCCAGCAGGGAACACAGACTGGAGAAACTGGGACAGGACAGCTGGGAGAGGATCCCGGAGCCGGGCAGGGCCCGCGGAGCTCGGGGTGGCCGCGGAGCCGCGATCCCGCGGGAGCAGAGCTGGCAGGGCGCGGTGTCAGTGCCACACGGGGTGAGCAATCCCGGCCGGATCGCTCTGCAGGATCCTGGGACAGGAGCTGGGCAGGGCCCGTGGAGCTCGGGGTGAGCAATCCCTGGATTGCTCTGCAGGATCCTGGGACAGGAGCTGGGCAGGGCCCGCGGAGCTCGGGGTGAGCAATCCCTGGATTGCTCTGCAGGATCCTGGGACAGGAGCCGGGGCAGGGCCCGTGGAGCTCAGGGTGAGCAATCCCAGCCGGATCACTCTGCAGGATCCTGGGACAGGAGCCGGGGCAGGGCCCGCGGAGCTCGGGGTGAGCAATCCCTGGATCGCTCTGCAGGATCCTGGGACAGGCCAAAGGCGCCTCTGGAGAGGAGCAGGCAGAGCCGAGCCCGGCACAGCCCCGGGAGTGACGGGATCCGGGGATGAGGCCGCACCGTGGAGTCACGGCTGGCTGGGAGAGCGAGCCAAGGGTTGGGATGAGTTTGGCTCACAGAGGTGCAGAAAGACAGGGAAGGCTGAGAGTGGGGATTAAGAGGCATTAGGAGGGTTTAGACGGGCGGGAAAAGCCCTGGAGCTGGGCAGCTCCTCCAAGGAAAGGCTTGGCTTGCTCCTGGTGGTCCCTGCCCAGAGCCCCTTCCAGAGCAGCTCCCTGTCGCTGTTTGCCACGCTGAAATGACCACATGGAGTTTTGGAACTTTGGAGGATGACGAGCAGGGGCAAAAAGCCCTGATTTATTTCATCCTATTAGATACTTCTAGGAAGGTGAAAGGGCATTTGGTTACATCCTGGCAGGAAAAGCATTCAAGCCCAGGGAAAAGCCTTGGGGAATCCTTGCATCGCCCTGTTTCCCTCATTCCTTTGGAGCTTGGTGGCCTCTGCGCTGTTCCTGGTGGCTCCTGCTGGTGGAGATGTGGATTGGAGGGTGGAATTCCCACCTCTCAACCACATTAGTCAAACATAGCGTCAACCAACACCCTCCTCTCCTCAAGCAGAATGCAAAAACAATGACAGTATTTACAAAAACCCTGTTTACATGAACACAGCGTGAGAACTGAGAACTTCCACTTTACTATGAACGCTCAGAAAACAAGGAAAACCCCTGGTGACAGCTCCCGGCGGTGCCGTGCCGGGGTCAGCCCGGGGAGGTGCCTGGGAGTGCCCGGTGCTCCTGGGGCCGGGGCTCAGGGGTGCAGTGCCTGGGGAGCCGAGGCAGTGCCCACCGGGGAGCCGGAGCAGTCGGGCAATTCCCTTCATCCCCCATAAAAGTCACTCCGAGGGAGCGTGGGGAGCTCGGCGCCAATTCACGGCTCAAGATCCCTCTCTAAAACACAAAGAGGCTTCAACACCTGATGATTACCCCATAAACATCAGCCAGAGCCTCGGCCCTGGCAGGGCAGCTCAGCTGGGATCTGTTTTGGGGGGATAAAACAGCATCTTCTGGAGGGTGGTGCAGCCCCGGAGAGCTCTGGGCCCATGGGGGACAGCAGGATGGCAGGAGGAGGAACAGGAGGAAGGAGAAAAGGGTGGATGCAGCCGTGCCTGGGATTTCTGGCAGTGCTGCTCCGTGTCCTGTTGGGTCCAGGTCACCCCGTGACCGCCTCGTTCCCCAGCAGGCATTTCCCACCCGGGGGAAGGGGGGGAATAACAAGCTGTGGGCTCTGGGAGAGGAGGAGGAGGGAGGAAGGCTCCAGAGCTGGCCCTGGGATGGAGGAAGCCTGAGGGAAGAGGGCCTGGAGCGGGAGTTACACTCGGGGTTTGATTGTCAGGAGGGAAGTGAGGGAAGGGGAAAGTTGCAGCTCGTTCAGTGCCTCGTTCTGAGCTCTTAAACTGTGGTGACACCCACAAAAAGGGGCTGCACTTTTGTCCTGGGTCCAGGGAGGCATTGGAGACTTCTCCTGTCGTTAGAGCCCTTCTTGCCTCCCTGGGCCCAACCCCTGTCACTGTCCCGGGGTTTCCTCCTTTCCCTTCCAGTTCCTGGCCCTGGACACGCAGATGCTGATGGGGACGCGCCGGTACTCGCTGAGCCCCGAGGAATACATCTTTGGAGCCCTCAACATCTACCTGGACATCATCTACATCTTCTCCTTCTTCCTGCAGTTTTTCGGCTCTAGCCAGGAGTGAGGGTAGCAGGGCAGGGTCCTCCCTGCGCTGGCAAACGTGAGGGGTTCAGCTGAAAAGCAGAGGCGGAAGGGTCCAAACCTGGTCCAAACCTGACCCAGTCCCTCCCTTTCTGGTCCATCCAATGCCCCGAGGAGCCCCGGGCCCCTCCCGCAGCTTTGTCTGTTTGCTGTCAGGCCTTCGTGACCCCGAGAGCAAAGCAGGGCTTCAGTGTCGTGTCCCTTCTGCTCCCCCTGCTCCCGCCCAGCCCGAACCAGTGCAGACACTGGGGGCAGGAGAGCGGGGCCTCCCCGGCCCCAGGGGCTGCTGGAGGTGTCCCCTGAGTCCTGCCCAGCACGGGGTGAAAGTGCTGCCACAAAATGACAGTGAGGGCAGCAGAGCAGGCGTTTGGTTAGACCCTGGCAGGACAAGCACCCGAGCCCAGGGAAGAGCCTTGGGAAATCCTTGCATTGCCCTGTTTCCCTCATTCCTTTAGAGCTTGGTCGCCTCTGTGCTGTTCCTGGTGGCTCCTGCTGGTGGAAATGTGGAGTGAGGGATCACACAGCTGGATTGCAGAGCTCCAGGCACAGGGGAGCTCTTTGTTCAGGATGTGCTGCTCTCTGAGGTCATCCCTGGTGCCACTGCAGGAAGAATTCCATGGGATCCCTTGCATCCAGCTGTGGGGCTGAGCATCTTCCCTTCCCTTCCCTTCCCTTCCCTTCCCTTCCCTTCCCTTCCCTTCCCTTCCCTTCCCTTCCCTTCCCTTCCCTTCCCTTCCCTTCCCTTCCCTTCCCTTCCCTTCCCTTCCCTTCCCTTCCCTTCCCTTCCCTTCCCTTCCCTTCCCTTCCCTTCCCTTCCCTTCCCTTCCCTTCCCTTCCCTTCCCTTCCCTTCCCTTCCCTTCCCTTCCCTTCCCTTCCCTTCCCTAACCTTCCCTAACCTTCCCTAACCTTCCCTTCCCAAACCTTCCCAAACCTTCCCTTCCCAAACCTTCCCTTCCCAAACCTTCCCAAACCTTCCCTTCCCAAACTTTCCCTTCCCACTGTAGCTCCCCACTGGAGGGGCTGGGATCCCAGGGAAGGAATATTGCCAGGAAATGGCAGAGAAGGGATGGATGAGGCTGAGTTTCCATGCTGGGAATTCCCATTCCATGTGGGAGATGTGCTGGGATCCAGTGCCCCACCCCAAGGATCTGACACCTTCACAGAACTGCCTTGGTTCCTCCAGATTAGGGTTCCTAAGGGGTTATTCCCAGGGAGGAACTGAGCACCAATGTTCCCTCTCCCTGTTTCCCACTTCTCCCCTCCCAAAGCGGGGTGTCCGCACGGGCTCTGGATGTGCTCAGGTAACTTTCCACCGTGGCCGCGCTCACATTCCCTCTTCGGGGCTCAGCTAGCTGATCCTGGCCTGTAAAGCTCCCCGGGGAGATAAGGGCCCTTTTGCTCTCATTCCAGGGGTGATCCCTGCTGCAGATAGGACCTGGTATCTCCCATCTCGCTGGGAATGCCGGCGAGTGCGTCACGGAGCCGCCTCCAGCAGTCCCTGCTGCTGGAGAGAGGCTCTGCCAGAGCGCTGGGGCTGCACATTCCTGCTCCTGCTGCCCCGGGTTTTACCCTGCACATGTCCTGTCCCCCTGCCACACGTGTCCAGCGCCCAGGGAAAGTTACTGTGTGGGGAGGAGGAATGCTCCAGGCCCTCCGTGAGCACAGGAGATGCTTTACCCTCACCTTCCTCCCACAAAACACCCCCAAAACCACAACCAGACTAAAAAACCCAGTCAGACAGAAAAAAAACCCCTAACCAAACCAAAAAAAACCCCACAACCAGATCAAAAAACTCCCAACCAGATCAAAAAAACCCCAACCAGATCCAACACCCCCAACCAGAGAACAAAACCCTACCAGATAAAAAACCCTAATCAGGCACAAAAAATCCCCAACAAAACAAAAAAAACCCCAACCATATTAAAAAAACCCCAACCAGATCCAATTCCCTAAAACCAGACAACAAAACCCCAATCAGGCATTAAAAAAACCCAACCAGACAAGAAACCCCAACCAGATAAAACAGTCCCAACCAGATCAAAAAACTCCCAGCCAGATCCAACCCCCCAACCAGACAACAAAACCCCAATCAGACATTAAAAAAACAAAAACAAAAACAAAAACAAAAAACTAGACAAAAATCCCTAATCAGGCACAAAAAAACCCCAACCAAAACAAAAAACCCCAACCAGATTAAAAAAACCCCAACCAGATCAAAAAACCCAACCAGATAAAAAAAAAAACCCAGCCAGATCCAATCCCCTCCACCAAGACAAAACCCCAATCAGACATTAAAAAACCCAACTGGACAAAAAAAATCCTAATCAGGCACAAAATACCCCAACCAAGCAAAAAAAAAAAAAACCAACCAGATCAAAAAACTCCCAAACAGATCCAACCCCACCCCCAACCAGACAACAAAACCCCAATCAGACATAAAAAAAAAAAAACCCTAATCAGGCACAAAAAGCCCCAACCAAAGCCAAATTCTCTGTAGGGATGAAGGACACCATGAGGGGATGGCAGCAGGGAGTTCCTGCCCTGCTGGTCCCTGCTGAGAACCAAATCCTTGGATTCCTGAGCAGGCAGGACTGGGAATGGCGCAGGAGGCACCCCAAAAGTGGATGAAATAAGAGTTTCAAGAGGGAATTCTGTGGCCCTCAGCAGCCTTTCCTTGCTCACAGCTATTTCCCGTAGGGATTTGTGCTTTCCAGGCTTGGTGGGAGGAGTGTGGAGCCCCATGATGAGCTGTGGCTCTGAAATAATCCCAAAACTCCTCCAAACCGCCCTGCTGGGAGCTGGGGAGGAGCACACGGACCTGCAGCCCCCTCTGGGATTGTTCTCTTTCCTTCTGGTGTGGAGTCACTTTGCTGCTGCTGCTGCATCCCGGCTTTGCTGCTGCTGCATCCCGGCTTTGCTGCTGACATATCCCGGCTTTTCTGCTCCTGTTGGGAACACCTGGCATGACCCCGCTCCAGGCACCCGGGTGGGGGGTCCTGCTGTCCCCTGTGTCCCTTGCATGTCCTGGTGCCACCCCCGCCAGCCCTGATGGGCACTGGGGAGCTGGAGCTTCTCGGGGGGAGGCTGAGGAATGCAGGATTTGCGGTGGGATGTGGAGGGCTCCTCCCCCTCCACCCGAAATCCTCCCCCAGCTCTGTATCCCAATCCTCTGGAGCGGCCGTTCCTGTGATTTCACTGTAAATAGGATTTTGTATCTTCTCTGACTATTGCTAATAAATTATTGCAAAACTGGTCCTGTGCTTGGTTGTGCAGGTGCTGCTTCATCCCTTAAAATATAAAGGGATGTATAAAAATAAAAATAAAAGTAAAAATAAAAATAAAAATAAAAAAAATAAAAGATCCTGGCGTAAAAGTTTAATGGAGCCCGAGTCACCTCTGGAAAGCATCCCCCACAGAGCAATAAAAAGCACAGGGATGTGGAACATCCTCATGGATGAGGAATATCTCCAGAGGCCTCCTGGAGTGAGGGATTTTCTCCCTTTCCCACTTGGTTTGTGTCACCACAGGATTCAAAAATCAGTCAGTGGGGATAAGCTGTGAGAGGGCTCCGGCTCCCAGGGAATTTTCTGCAGTGCTGGAGAGCAGCTGGAGCTTTCCCAAAAGGAAAAAAAAAAATCTTCCAGGGACAATTCACCACCCGAAATTAGAACCTGCACTGGGAGAGGTGAGCTCCCATCTCACTCCATGAGCTCTGAAGGGATGATTGTCCAGGACAGAAATCCCAGTGGGGCAGGTTTGTGCTTCTGGGAAAGAGTCAAACCCAAAATGTGGAAATTTGGTTCCTGGGAGGTGATCCTGAACAGCCTGTGTGGCCAGGAGGGATTTTCCTGCATTTTCTGTAGGAAAAAAAAAAAAAAAAAAGGACTGAAGTGGAACATTCCCACACAAATAATGAGGTGTCCAAGAGCATTTGGATGAGGCATCACCAGCATTCCCTGAAATTACCACAGATGTGATAAAAGGCTGATGATTCCAACAAATTTCAGCTCTTGGCTTTTGGACACTGGGGCGAAAATTTGGATTGATCAGAGTGGGACCATCCAAGGAAGGATGGGGAGATGTAGGATAAGGGGGAGATTTGTCAGGGTGTGAGGGATGTTGGAAAGAGGAAGGGATTGAGCTGCTTCCCATGCCTGTGGAAAACAGGAATTTGGGGGTCCTAAATCTAGCCAGAGAGAGATGGAGGAAAACCCAAACCCCTGAATTCCAGTGCCTGGAGAAGGGGAAAATTGTCTTTATTTTTGCAGGTTTTTCTGCCTTTCTTTTGTGGCCAGGACTCCCAGCACAGGGAGGATGAGGAGGGGCTGCAGTGAGTCTGGAGAAGGCCACGGAGCTGCTCTGGAGCCCCTCTGGAGCCGGGCTGGGAGAGCTGGGGGTGCTCAGCTGAGAGGAGAAGGGTCCAGGGAGAGCTCAGAGCCCCTGCCAGGGGCTGAAGGGGCTCCAGGAGAGCTGGAGAGGGACTGGGGACAAGGGATGGAGGGACAGGATGCAGGGAGGGATGGGAGATTGGGAAGGAATGTCAAGATTTCCCAGAGCAGCTGGGGCTGCCTCTGGATCCCTGGAAGTGTCCAAGGCCAGGCTGGACAGGCCTTGGAGTGAAATCAATGAGGAGCTTGGCTCAGCCAATGCATCAAGCAACAATGAATTTATTAATTCATTTGCTGAAATGATAAAGTGTGAGCGAAGCAGTGGGGTCTCCCCTCTAGCTGCACACCCACTGTTAATTCTGGCTGGTATTTATTGGGCATGTCCATAAGCATTTCTCAGCAGGTTTTTTTTCTGTGGTTTCCCCCTAGTTTCTAGTTGTGGAGTTGGATTTCTATACCTTAGGGTTGAAAATAAATCCATTCTGATCAGTTCCTGTTTGTGATGTTGAGTTTCTATACCCCGGGGCTGTGAATCAGTGGTGATGATGATGATGTCCATCTTCCCTTCTCAGAATCACAAATCAGTGATGATGATGATGATGATGTCCATCTTCCCTTCTCAGAATCACAAATCAGTGGTGATGATGATGATGTCCATCTTCCCTTCTCAGAATCACAAATCAGTGATGATGATGATGATGTCCATCTTCCCCTCTCAGAATCACAAATCAGTGATGGTGATGTCCATCTTCCCTTCTCAGAATCACAAATCAGTGGTGATGATGTCCATCTTCCCTTCTCAGAATCACAAATCAGTGGTGATGATGTCCATCTTCCCTTCTCAGAATCACAAATCAGTGATGATGATGATGATGTCCATCTTCCCTTCTCAGAATCACAAATCAGTGATGATGATGTCCATCTTCCCTTCTCAGAATCACAAATCAGTGATGATGATGATGATGATGTCCATCTTCCCTTCTCAGAATCACAAATCAGTGATGATGATGATGATGTCCATCTTCCCTTCTCAGAATCACAAATCAGTGATGATGATGATGTCCAGCTTCCCTTTCCAGGATTCTAGCTCGGGATAAACTTGCGTCCCTCCTTTGTTTAGGTGATTACAAATCCTCCTGTATTTTCTAAAGCTCTAGTTCAAAACCTCTTATTACAGAGCAGCTTAAAGCTTATGATAATTTTATTTTCAAAAGCAAATAATAATAATACTTCAGCATTCTTCTACCTTACATGTTAAAGGCTTATAAAACTCATATTAACTAAAACCCTAAAATTTATATTAGGAAAGATTTAAAGCTTACATGATCCACTTATAAGCAAGTAAAAATATTTGTTCAAAAGCCTCTTTCCATGTCTCTTCTGGTTGTTTATTAAAGCTCGTTTTTATAACTGTCCAATTCCACATATTTCACAATTACAACTACACAGGGCACCTTTGTCCACCTGGGATGGGATGGGATGGGGTGGCATTTTAAGGTTCCTTCTGTTAGAAATGAGATGCTTGACACGGCCAATATATCAAGCAGCAATTCAATTTCATAATTGATTAATTAACATGGTAAAGTGTGAGCAAAGGCAGCACTGGGTACAGTGGAAGGATTTTCCCTTCTGCACACCGATTGCTGGAACTGCTGGGATTTTATTGGCTATATTCATACATATTCATAAGCTTTTCTCAGCAGTTTCTATTTCCAATTTTTAATGTCACTATTCAATACCTAACAATAGTAAATCGATGATGGTGATGTTTGGTTCCTATTCAATTCCTATAGTCTACTGTGATCTATTTAAATTTCAATATTCCAGGATGTACATCCAGGATCTGTATCCCCAGTGGTGGGGTCCAGCTTCCAGATGTGGGGTCCAGTTTCTCTTTTCCAGGTCTATCAGTCTGTGATAGTGATGTTCAGTTTTCCTTTTTCAGGAACCATAAATCAGCAAGCTGAAATATTTTCTTCCATATCCAGGATGTTTTTCTACCAGTCTGTGAGAAAGCCTTTTTACATTCTAAAACTACAGTTTAAAGTTCTTTAATACAAAACAAGCTTCTAAAGTTATAAATTCAAAGACTCTTATTACAGAATAGCTTGAGATTTATAATAGGTAACTGCAAGCAAAGTTTGTTCCAAACCCTCCTTCCATGCTTTCCTCAGTTGTTTATTAGAACTCATCTTTGTAACTGTCCCATGGCCGTGTTCTACAATTACAATTACACAGATTCTCTTTATTTCCCTGACATGAAACAAAACTTTTTGTTTCACAAAGGAGTGGGATGGGATGGGATGGGATGGGATGGGATGGGATGGGATGGGATGGGATGGGATGGGATGGGATGGGATGGGATGGGATGGGATGGGATGGGATGGGATGGGATGGGATGGGATGGGATGGGATGGGATGGGATGGGATGGGATGGGATGGGATGGGATGGGATGGGATGGGATGGGATGGGATGGGATGGGATGGGATGGGATGGGATGGGATGGGATGGGATTTTAAGGTCCTTTCCCATCTGAACCGTTCTGTGATTCCATGAAAACGCAGAAGGGCCGATGCAGGGAGCAGGAGCAGAGCAGGAGGATTTCAGCTGCATTTGTGGGCTCCAGGCGCCCTCTGCTCCTCACACCGTGGCTGAAGCAGCAGTAAATGCCACCCAGCAGTAAATGCCACCCAGCCTCCTGCGCCAGCTGAACCCTAAACCTGCCCAGGGCCTTAACCCTGAACCCCCCTCCTCTTAAACCCCCTTTAATTTAAACTTTAATTTCCTTCTGCTTTAAAACCTCTCCCAGCTGCAGCCTGTGCGGTCCTGGGCACAGCCAGCGCAACCATGTGTTCAAATGTGATTTAAATAGCATTTATTTGTTATTTGTGTGTGTAACATTTCTATGTTATTCATTTTATAACATCGGTTTATATTATTCCAATAAGTTTTCAATAACGTTGATATAAGCAGCATGTACGTGCTGTTTATTTAAACAAATGTAATGTGTTTTGTATGATAAGATGTGATTTTTATATTACTTAATTAACATTTACGTGTTATTTAAACACCGAAACCCCGCCAAGGCCCGAGACCCCGCCGGGGTCGCCATGGCAACGCGGGGGGAAGCGTTCAAAGCGCACACACGGGCGGCCGGCGCCGTCCCTCTGCAGCCTGTCAGGGCCCAGACAGGGTTTATTTTTACACCAGATCTCTAAAATCTCTTCTTTTCGCCCCAGAGGCGCTGTGGCTGCCCTGGTGGCGCTGTCCCTTGTCCCCGTGCCCGCCCCGCGTCGCCCTGCTCGGAACGTTTCTGCCTCGGAACGTTTCTCTTCAGTTGCGGTTCCCGCCCGGCGGCGCGGCGGAGCAGCGGGAAAATGGCGGCGCCCATGAGCCGGGAGAGCCTCGAGCCCGGTGCTGCTCCCTACGGGAATTTCCCGAATTATTCCCGGTTCCACCCGCCCGAGGGCCGCGTCAGCCTCCTGCCCCGAGGGCTCCTGAGCAGCCTCTTCCCCGCCGCCACCCGCCCGCTCCTCGGGCTCGATGTGGGCTGCAACTCCGGGGTGAGGGGGGGGCACGGGGCGGGTTTGGGGCGCCTTGAGGAGGGCACGGGGTGGGGGCAACTGGGGAGGCACCAGTTTGGGGGGTTGGGGGCACGGGGGCAGACTGGGAAGCCCCATGGGGTACTGGGGAATACTGTGAGGCACGGGTGGGGGACACTGGGGACACCGGGGGGGATTGGAAATATCCTGGTACTGGGGGCACTGGGACACACTGGGGGGCACTGGGACAGGCTGGGGAGTACTAGGGGACAATGGGGACACTGGGGCAGATTGGCACTCCCCTGGTACTGGGGGCACTGGGACAGACTGGGGGGATACAGTGGGGGACATTGGGTGGCACTGCTGGGGGGCACTGGGGACACCGGAGCAGATTTGCAGTCCCCTGGTACTGGGGGCACTGGGACAGACTTGAGGGCACTGGGGGACATTGGGGACACCGGGTGGACTGGGACTCCCCTACTGAGGGCACTGGGGCAGACTGGGGGGACATTGGGGGGCACTACTGGGGGGCATTGGGGTCACCAGGGCAGACTGGCACTCTCTTGGTATTGGAGACAAACTGGGGGACATTGGGACAGACTGGGGGGACATTGGTGGGGGGCATTGAGGACACCAGGGCAGATTGGCAGTCCCCTGGTACTGGGGAGCACTGGGAAAAACAGGGGGGCACTGGGGGACATTGGGGACACAGGGGCAGATTGGCACTCTCCTGGTGTTGAGGGGCACCGGGACACACTGGGGGACACTGGGACAGACTGGAGGGACACTGGGGGACAATCCAGCCCATGGAAAAAGCTCAGGATGAGACACTGGTCTGGGGTGGTGCAAACTGGGAACACTGGTGGGGAATGAAGAAGGAGGGCAGTGGGACAAACTGGGAGTTCTGGGAAAGGCAGGAGCGGGGGGAGATGGAGGAGCCGTGGTGGGCACTGGTGGGGAGTGCTGGGAGCACTGGGAGGGGCGGGGAGGACTGGGGCAAGCAATGCTGGGGGTATTGGGGGAGGGCTGGGAATGGTGTGGGGAATACTGGGAGGAAACATTGTCCTGGATCTGTTAAATTCCCCCGGCAATGGGGACTCCCCCCTGCCCTGGAGAGCCTTTTCCATCTGGAATTTTCCCTAAAATCCAACCTAAACCTCCCCTGGGATCTGCTGCCTCTCATTCCATTCCTGGGAGCAGATCCTGACCCCTCCTGGCTCCACCTCCTGTCCAGGCTGGAGAGCGAGAGGAGGTCCCACCCGAGACCCCCCCAGCTCCCTCAGGGGTTTTCCAGCTCCATTCCCAGCTCCAGACACATTCCAGACCCCCAGAGGCCTGCCCTGGATGCAGGTGTGGCCTCACAGGTGAATTTCTGATCCCACCTGAACCCCTGTCCTGACTGGGACAATCCCGAGGCTCCCAGGGTTTGGGATTCCCCCTGAGGCATTGCCCAAGGACAATTCCAGCTCCCATCCCAGCTCAGCCTGTGGAGCAGGTCAGTGGGAGGCACCGGAGGACATTCCCAGCCTGTGCTGTGCCTGTGGCTCCAGGAGCTCCACGGAACCTTCTTTAATTGAGGATTAATTCGTTAATTCACTTTCCATCAGTACACGCTGTGGAAAGAGACTCCAGGCCGGGAATTCCAGGGGTTTGGAGCCACCTGCTTGGGTGGAAGGTGTCCCATGGCAGGGGGGGAAGGGGGTGAGCTGGGTTCCTGCAGTGTGAGAGCCTGGACAGAGATCTGGCACTCCCAGGCCGCTCTTCATCAAGCTGCTGTTACTGCATGGATGGAATTACAGCAGGCTTGGGTCTGGAATTACAGCCATAGATGGAATTACAGCAGTCTTGGGCCCAGGGTGAGAAGAGCCAGCCTAAAGCTGCCAGTCACAATGAAAGCAGGCTTGAGAGACCCTCAGGTTATGCTTACAATACATTATCTCTGTTTCTGTGCTGAATATTCTAATTTACAACATCCAAATACTCTAATTTACGACATCCAACCAGTAAAAGACACAAATCCTGTACAATCTGCATACAGCCTATTAGAACTATTCCATTGCCTTACTGTGTTACATTTTAAACCCTAAAAGCTGCTTTCTATACCCCTTTTATTTTCTTCTCTGCCAAACTGGCAGGGTCTCCCTGACCCTTGGACCCTTGGCATCCCTTAATTTGCTGAGGGTATTGTTCAATCCAGAAGGAGTTTGCCCTCAGCTGGCCAAACCATTGTTTCCTGGTTGTTCAGTAACTCACAGCTTGGCATCTTACAGCTCAAATGTTGCTTTCATTTCTGCTTCCCTTACAGGTCTCATATTCTCAAAATCTTTTGCCAAGCAATCGTATTTATGAGGCTTTCCTGTCTCATCTTTCCCAGCACTCCAGCCCAGAGCATTCCCTGGTTTTGATTCCCTGGTTTTTGCAGCAGGTCCTCGGTGTGGCTCCTCTGCAGGTGCTCAGGGCTCCTGGCACAGATCCTTTGCTGGTCCTGGTCGGATTTTCCCTTGGATAGAGAGGAGGCTCCGGGGAGGTCTCCCTCAATCCCTCTTTTCCTCCCGCAGGAGCTCAGCGTGGCTCTGTACCAACACCTGCTGGGGCTCCAGGACGGCAGTTCCAGCCCGGAGCCGCCGGGAGCCGGGACGGAGCTGAAGCTGCTGTGCTGTGACATCGACCCCGAGCTGATCCGCAGGGCCCAGCAGAGCAGCCCCTTCCCCGCCTCCATCTCCTTCGCCAGCCTGGACATCATGGACCCCGCGGCCAGGGAGCCGCTGCTGCGCTCGTTCCTGCAGCGCTTCGGCCGCTCCTCCTTCGACATCGGCTTCTGCATGTCGGTGACCATGTGGATCCACCTGAACCACGGCGACCGCGGCCTGCTGGAGTTCCTGGCGCTGCTGGCCTCGCTCTGCACCTTCCTGCTGGTGGAGCCGCAGCCCTGGCGCTGCTACCGGGCGGCGGCGCGGCGGCTGCGGCGGCTGGGCCGCCGCGACTTCGAGCACTTCCGCGCGCTGCGCATCAGCGGGGACATGGCGCAGAGCGTCACCCGCATCCTGACGCAGCAGTGCGCCATGGAGCTGGTGCGCTGCTTCGGCAGCACCGCCTGGGACCGCAGCCTGCTGCTCTTCCGATCCACCGCCGCCCCTCCTGACCACGGCACCCAATGAGGAACGGCTCCAGCGGGATGGCGGGGCCGGGGGGGAGATGTGGGAATTGCTGAATCCCTGTGCAAGGTCTGGCAATTCCTGAATCCCTGTGCAAGATTTGGGAATTCATGAATCCCTGGCACAAAGGGGCAGATCTGGGAATTCATGAATCCCTGTGCAAGATCTGGGAATTCCCGAATCCCTGTGCAAGATCTGGGAATTCCTGAATCCCTGTGTGAGGAGGCAGATCTGGGAATTCCTGAATCCCTGTGCAAGGTCTGGGAATTCCTGAATCCCTGTGCAAGATTTGGGAATTCATGAATCCCTGGCACAAAGGGGCAGATCTGGGAATTCCTGAATCCCTGTCACAAGGTCTGGGAATTCCTGAATCCCTGTGCAAGGTCTGGGAATTCCTGAATCCCTGTGCAAGGTCTGGGAATTCCTGAATCCCTGTGCAAGGTCTGGGAATTCCTGAATCCCTGTGCAAGATCTGGGAATTCCTGAATCCCTGTCACAAGGTCTGGGAATTCCTGAATCCCTGTCACAAGGTCTGGGAATTCCTGAATCCCTGTCACAAGGTCTGGGAATTCCTGAATACCCGTGCAAGGTCTGGGAATTCCTGAATCCCTGTGCAAGATCTGGCAATTCCTGAATCCCTGTGCAAGGAGGAAGATCTGGCAATTCCTGAATCCCTGTCACAAGATCTGAGAATTCCTCAATCCCTGTGCAAGGACGCAGATCTGGGAATTCCTGAATCCCTGTCACAAGGAGGCAGATCTGGGAATTCCTGAATCCCTGTTACAAGGAGGCAGATCTGGGAATTCCTGAATCCCTGTGTAAGGAGGCAGATCTGGGAATTCCTGAATCCCTGTGTAAGGAGGCAGATCTGGGAATTCCTGAATCCCTGTCACAAGGAGGCAGATGTGGGAATGTGCGAATCTAAAAAGCAAAAGACCCCAGAAGGTGCAGAAAGGCCCCAGAAGGTCGACAAAAAGCTGAAGAAAGGCCGGGAATCTCCAAACTTTCCCATTTTCCCATCGAACACGGGGCACCATTTTCTGGATCAGTCAGGGTCTCACAAACAGGATGGGGGTCTGTGTAGTCGCAGACTCAGGATTTATTATCTGTCTGTATCATACAAGCAATAGGCAAGAGACACAGGAAAACAACAGAATCCGTGTAAAGCCAGATCAGAGATGAGGCCACAGCTGATGTGGAGCCCTTTTCTAGATATTTTCTCAACCAACAGTTTACAAGAAGAAGTTTAGAGTCATATTACTCTAGCAAATCAGACAAAGACCCACGTGGGTTTAATATTAACAAAAAGGCTTCTGTAAACCTAAGAAACAATACACAATAACTCATTTTTTAAGACTGAAACTTTTTCTATTTTTGCAAAGACCTTTTACATCCTGAACCAGCAATCAGCCCTTGTTCATTTTCCTTATGATAGATATCAATGTATTCACTTGGTTCCTGATTTCTTAGCTTCCCATGGGATAGTTTTGAGATTCCCAGCCTTTCCTCAGCTTTTTGTTCACCTTCTGGGGTCTTTTTTCTCCTTCTGGAGTCTTTTGGTTCCCATGTGGGAATCCCTGAATCCCTGCTGTGGAGGTTGTTAGCTCTCACTAGGTCTGGGCAGAAGATGCTGGACACGACGGTGTCTCGTTCAGACTTGGATGTTTGTGATTTCTTATCTAAGATACGTTCTCACCAGGTGTGAGTGTCGCTGTTTGCCACGCTGAAATGGACACTCAAAGCAGGGCAGAAAGCCCAGATTTGTTTTTTTCATCCCATTATATACTTTTGGAAAAGTGACGTGGATTGGAGGGTGGAATTCCCACCTCTCAATCACCATGGTCAAACAGAGTGTCAGTTAACACTCTCCTCTCATAGAGAAGAATGCAAAAGCAATGACAGTATTTACAAAAACAATCTCTTGTTTACATGAACACAGCGTGAGAAGTGAAAACTTCTACTTTAATATGAACGCTCAGAAAACTAGGAAACCTCATGGTGACATGTGAGCTCTGCCTATGAAGGCAAGAAAATTGTCACTATAGGACATGAAAAAAGGATGAAAGACTCCAAATATTTCAGAAGGCAAAAGGCACAGAAAGAGGCTTTAATTGTCTAATTTTATACATTGATACAGACTCAACACGATTGGTGAACAGTCCCATTGGTTAAACTGGAGAAACGGCCAAAACATTTTTCTCTGAGAACCAGAAAAGCAAAACACCACCTGGAGAAAGATTGTTTTGGGAAAGGATGGTTGTTTGCCAAGATTGTTTTGGGGAGAAGCCTTCTCGAGATATTTTCCTTTGGGAAGAGAGTTGGCAGCTGCTAGCAGGCTAAAATCGCTCAGACACAGAAATATCAGGCCCACAGAAAATGGCTACTTCTACTTCGTTTCAAGGACTTTTAAACAATAAGCAAAACTAATTAAAACCCGCCACCCAAGTTATTTTTATTTATAACCCAATTAGAGATTGCTCAATGTCTGCAATGCAAGCTTTCACTGACCAATTAGAAAACATCACCAAAAACAGAGAGGAGGAGGAAGAAAGTGAAGAGGAAGGACCCAGGAATCACCCAAATCCCTCCATATTGTTCCTTATACATTTTCTATATCCCTAAACCCCAAACCTTAAAGATTTCACCCTGTGCCATTGCACACTTCTATACAAACCACACACACACACTCCCAGTGCCATCACTCAGTTTGGGAAGTTTGGAAATTTTGGAAGTTTTGGAAGTCTGGAAGTTTTGGAAATTTCAAGTTTTGGAAGGTCAAAGTCAGTGCCCTCCTGAGGGTCAGCACCTGTCCGAGCAGAAACTTTGATATTTTCAGCATCCAGGGTCCAACAGCCTGTTAGGACCAGGCCTTGGCTTCCCATGGGAATCCAAGGCAAGGAATGTCTGTGACTGATTTTTTGGGACAGTTTTAACCAATTTTGTGTGGGGTGTGAAGTTGTTCAAGGAAGTGCTTCTGGAATCCGAGTTCCTACATGTGCTTTCCATGTGTATCAAGGATATTCCCTGGAATAACAGGGAAATACGCCCAAGGGAATTTAGAATATCCTGATTGGAATGGCCTCACAAGGATCCTCTAGTCCAGCTCCTGGCCCTGTGCAGGACATCCCCAAAAAATCCCACTGATCCCAAAATCCCAAAATCTGCTCAAGTTGTCCAGACATTCCCAGACCTCCAGAATCGTGGAATGTCCAGAGATGAAAGGATCCTACGAGGATCACAGAGAAATGGTTGGAAGGGACCCACCTGGACTGAGTCCAGCTCCTGGCCCCACACAGGACATCCCAAAACACCACCCAGTGCCTGAAAGTGTTGTCCAAGCACTCCCTGACCTCCAGAATTATGGAATAATCAGAGTTGAAAGGGACCCACAGGGATCACGGAGTCATGATGTACCCTGAGTTGGAAGGGACCCCCGAAGATCAACTACAGCTCCTGACCCAGGACAACCCAAAAATCCCACTGATCCCAAAATCCCAGCACCCTGAGCTGTGGCTGCTTGGGGCTGTCACCATTCCCTGGGGACAACCAGTGCCCAACAGCCTCTGGATGAGGAAGCTTTTCCCAAAATCCACCCAAAACTCCCCCCAGGACTCAGGTGAGGCACCTGCAGCACAGTTCCCTCCCTGGACCCGGCAGCTCTGCCCCAGCTCTCCCAGGACAGGGGTTCATCCCTAACAGTGACTGCTTTTGGGAAGAATATCCTTGGAATAAAAAAAAAAAATCACTGAATTTTATCCTAAATTCCGCGTTGGGCTTTTTAGTCCTGTTTTTATTCCCATCCCTTTCAGCACCTGAGGGGTGCCAGGGAACTGAGCTGGTGATTCTGTTGTAATTCCACTTTTCCTTGCTCCAGCGGGAGCGAGGGAGGCCCGGGGGTGTCCCGAACCTTGTTCCCTCTCCGTTCCAGAGGGAGAGGAGGTGTCACCTCCAGGAGGTGGAGCTCGTGTGTCGCTGCTCCTGCCCAGGTGAGCAGGGACCTGGGAAAACCTGGATGGATTTGTCTGTGTCCTTAGCGGGAATTCCTTGTTCCCTCCCGTGGGGAGAGTGTAGGGGGAAAAGCAAATGTGTGGGGAAGGTTTGGGAAGGTTAGGATAGGTTAGGTTAGGTTAGGTTAGGGAAGGGAAGGGAAGGGAAGGGAAGGGAAGGGAAGGGAAGGGAAGGGAAGGGAAGGGAAGGGAAGGGAAGGGAAGGGAAGGGAAGGGAAGGGAAGGGAAGGGAAGGGAAGGGAAGGGAAGGGAAGGGAAGGGAAGGGAAGGGAAGGGAAGGGAAGGGAAGGGAAGGGAAGGGAAGGGAAGGGAAGGGAAGGGAAGGGAAGGGAAGGGAAGGGAAGGGAAGGGAAGGGAAATCTTGGATCCCCTTCTGGTGCCTAAAGGGGCTCCAGGAGAGCTGGAGAGGGGCTTGGGACAAGGGATGGGAGGACAGGACATGGGGAATGACTCCGCAGTGCCAGAGGGCAGGGATGGATGGGATATTGGGAAGGAATTCCTGGCTGGGAGGGTGGGGAGGCCCTGGGATGGATTTCCCAGAGCAGCTGAGGCTAACCCATCCCTGGCAGTGCCCAAGGCCAGGCTGGACAGGGCTTGGAGCAGCCTGGGACAGTGGGAGGTGTCCCTGCCCATGGCATGGCACGAGGTGTGATGGATTTTAAGGTCCCTTCCCACCAAACCATTCCACGATTCCGGGGGTTTCAGGATGCTGAGCAGGGTTGCAGGAGAACTTTGAGGCCCTTCCCATAAATGAAACTTCCACAGGGATCCTGCAGCTCCTGCAGCACGTGAATCCCTTTGGGATGGAGCAGCTCCCTGACATTCCAGGAGCTCCGGGGAAGCTCTGCTGACTCCAGGGGTGTCACTCATCCTGCGTTCTCCTCCCTCTCCTCCTGCCCAGCTGCTCTTTCCCAGTCGTGCTGCTGGGGGCACTGGAGGATTGTGCATCCCACACCCTCCCCCCTGGAATGTTTCCCTTCCCTTGTGTCAATATTTGGTGCTGTTTTCTTTCACCTCGAAACGTTTCTGAACTAAGCCCGGCCCCGTCCCTGCTTCCAGTTAAAGGGGGAAAGAATTTCTGCCTTTCTTTTTCCTTTGGGGATTTTCGTGCCTTCCTGTGAAAAATTTTAGGAAGAGTTGCTAGGAAGGTGCATCCCAAATTGTTCTCCCTGCACCTGGCTGGAAGGATCTTTTCCTTCAGAGAGACCCTGGTTCACATTCCTGATTTACTGGGAATCCCCCCCGGGTGTGCCTGGGAATCCTCCTGGGCTGCTTAGTGAGGGAAGAGCGTGGGTTGGAGTTGGCATTCCTCTTTTCCCAGCTTTTCCATGCTGTCCATGCCCAGCGTGTCTGTAACTGTGTGCTGGCTCCCTTATCTCCCATTCCTGGACTTTGGAATTGCTGATCTGGCTCTGTCCCAGTGGCTCAGGAATGGCCCAGCTCCTGAATTCCCTCTGCTTGGCTTTGGCACAGCCAAATCCTTTGGGTTTTGCCACAAATACAGCTCAGAATGGTCAAAACAAGTCCTGGAGAAAAGGAGGCTTAGGGGGTACCCCCCGCTCCCAAATTCCCTGGCAGTGGAGCTGGGGGGATTTGGGATCTGCTGCCAGGGAACAAGGGAAAAACGGCCTCAAGTAGCACCAGGGGATGTTTGGGTTGGATATTGAGAAAATTCCTTCATGGGAAGGGTTGTAAAGCACTGGCAGAGGGTACCCAGGGCAGTGGGGGAGTCCCCATCCCTGGGAATGTCCAAGAAAATGTGGATGTGGCTCTTGGGGCATGGTCAGGGATTACCAAGGTGGTGCTGCATTGATGGTTGGGCTTAATAATCTCTGAGGGCTTTTCCAACCTGAACAATTCCACAGTTCTGTGATCCCAGGATGCTGCAGAGCTCAAGATGGAGTCAGCCCTTCAGCAAAGGGAAGGAAAGATCACTTTCACTTTCCTTTCAGCTCCATGCTGCTGCTGGCCAGGAAGGTGTTGGGACTGCAGAAGTGGGAGCAGCTCTGGGACACAGTGATGGAGGAGATCCCATGGATCCCAGCTGCAGTAAGGATCTGGAGAATTCTGTCTGTTTTTAACAAACACTCTGCGTTTCCCATCTGGCTAAAATGTGTTCCCAGTTTTCCTGAGGGTGGGACAGAGGGAAATTCCAGCTGGAGGTTAAACCCACGGCTGCTTTTTGGAAAGCGGCAGAGCACTGTGGTCGTTCTTCATGGAGAAGGAACAGTCCTGGGGAAATGGAGATCCTGGGGTCAGGGAATGCTTTGGCTGGGACCCATTCCCACCCCTGCCATGGGCAGGGACATCTCCCACTGTCCCAGGCTGCTCCAAGCCCCATCCAGCCTGGCCCTGGGCACTTCCAGGGATGGGGCAGCCCCAGCTGCTCTGGAAAATGCATTCCAGGGCCTCCCCACCCTCCCAGCCAGGAATTCCTTCCCAATATCCCAACCATCCCTGCCTGCACAGCTGACCTGGTTTCCTTGAAGCTGCTCTGGACAACCTGTCCCAGTTTCCTTGAGGGACCCCTGGGCTTGGTGACCCTGGTGGGGTTCAGGATACCTGGACAGGGCAGGAGAGGGATGTCCCTGATCCCAGGATGGGCCTGCCAGGGGTGGTTGCTGCTGCTGAGGGAGCTGGAGCTCCCCTGGGGGTGCAGAGCTCCCCTGGAGCACCTGGCTGTGCGTGGGGAAGCTCCTGAGCTCCGAGCTCTGGGACTGTTCCCAGCCTCCAGCACAGTTTGCCTCAGTTTTCCCATCCCCAGAATGGGTTTGATTCCCTGGTGGGGAATTGTGGCTGTGTGACTGCACAGCACTTGTGGGATGGAAAACCTGAGGAGCTGAGCTGGAGCCTGGCTCAGAGCTGTGCCCTGTTCCCAATAATCCCTGCAGGGATTAATTAGACCCCTGCCAAGTGCTGGGACTCATTAAGCCTCCCCCCTGCTGTGGTCCGTCATCCCTTCCTTGCAGGGGAGCTGAAGCATCAAGCTTCAGACATTGGAGCTTCAAATTTCCAGGAGGTTCTGCAGGTGCTTCCAGCCCTTGGAGGAAGCAGGATTGGGTTGGAGTTGCTGAGATCCTTTTTTATTTTTCTCTTGGATTTCTCTGTACTGACACTCCTGTGACACTCAGTGTCACTTCCTCTAAGGGACACTTTGCTGTCTCCCAGATTCCCGTGCGGGGTGAGTACAAAGGACACATTCCCAGGGAAAATTTGGAGTGTGGAGTTCTGGGGCCCAGGCAGGAACTGCAGAGTGGCCAGAGGAAACAACCTGAGAGCACCAGATGCCCTGGGGCTGCTCCCTTCCACATCCAGAACTCCTGACACAGCTGGAGAGGGGTCCCCACCCCTGGGGGATTTCACAGCTGTGTGGATGTGGCACTTGGGGACATGGTCAGGGCTGGCCTTGGTTGGACTCCATGAGCTCAGAGGGCTTTTCCAACCCAAGCCATTCCATGATTCTGTGGTCGTTGTGCCATTTCTGTGGCTGCTTTTCCTGAGCCCTTGGAGCAGGAGGGATTCTTCAGACTCCTCAACTCAGCTGTGACTCCTTCCCATTCCCCACCCCTGGCCCTGGAAGGGATGAGTCCCCCCAGCAGCCCTTTCCCAGAGCTCATCCAGGTTTTCATTCCCAAATTTACCACATTTAGAAGTTTCTGTGAGCTCTCCCTTCCCAGAACTGGGTTGGATTTTAGCAAATGGAATTGCACTTCCTCAAAGGGGATCTCCAAGCCAGAGCTGGATCATACCCATAAAAGGCTTCTCTGAGGGTTTGTTCAGCTGTGTTTGGCTTTGATGCTGAGGTATGGGCAGCTCCCACCCCGTGGAATTCCTGGCTGGGAAAACGAATGGCAATTCTGTCAATGTGAAATCAGGGCTGCCCCATCCCTGGCAGTGCCCAAGGCCGGGTTGGACAGGGCTTGGAGCAGCCTGGGAAGGTGTGGAAGGTGTCCCTGCCATGGCAGGGGTGGGACTGGGGGGGCTTTAATGTCCCTTCCCACACAGGCCATCCCATGATTTCTGACTGGGGACATGGCAAAAAATGGATTGGTTCAATTCCAGTTTAATCCAGGCACCCCAGGAGTGGAGGGACCCACGTTGGGAGCTGGGAGTTGGCAGCAGCTTCCTGGGCCTGGGAACTTGTCCCTGCAGGTCCCAGGGCAGAGGTTTGGATTTCCTTGGCTCAGCTCAGGGCAGGTTCCTTCTTGCTCCTCCTGTCACTTTGGAATTGCAGAAGAAAAGGGAGAGGTGGCAGCTTGTGGAAATCTGGGAATCTGATTCTGGAGAGCTGGGAAAAGAGCAGTCCCAACCCAGACACACTTTGGGAGTTTGGCTCTTCCCTCCCAGTGTCGCCAGTTCTGGGGCAAAGGTTGGACTGGGGAGGTGAAGTGGAGAGGGAGCAGAGCCCTGGTGGGATCTGGGAAAACCAACCACAAATCCAAGGGTGAGGCCGGGGTCACTCTGGACATTTCTCCAGACTCTGAATCCCTGTAAGTGTCCATGGCCAGGCTGGATGGGGCTGGAAGCAGCCTGGATGGTGGGAGGTGTCCCTGCCCATAGCAGGGGTGGGATGGTGTGGAATTTAAGGTCCCTTCCCACCCAAACCATTCCAGGATTCCCTGACGTGCTGCAGGCAGGCCCTGCTCCACTGGGTTACAAACAGGGAGAATTTGTCTCTTCCCCAGTTCTGGACATGGAGGTGCCCTGGCCATGAACCCTCAGGTTGAATTTCCAGGTGGGAAGGGTCCCTTGGAGTCTCCAAGGCTTCATCCTCCCTGGTCCTGGTGGAAAAGCTGGCACATTGTGGAAGCTTCTCATGAGCTCTTCAATCCCTCCCTGGGATTTCGTTTCAACACCTCAGGTTTCCCGTTTTATTCACTTACGGAACAAACTGAGGCAGGTTTGTTTTCCCCCTTGGCACAGAAGTCCCTTGGATCATTATGGGCATAATCTTTGCCACCATTTCTTAGCTCAGGCTCAAGTTCCTTGGAATGAGTTAATTCCCACTTTGTTAATTCCCACAATTTCCCACACATTAATTTCCCCAATTAATGGGCCCACTGGAAGGGGCTGGAGTCGTGATCTGGGGTGGGGATCTGCTTTCAGGGACTATAAAATGCTCCCAGCCTTATCTTTTCTGACCTGACAATCCCAGTTCAATCAGGATCATAAAATGCTTCTTGGCAGCCCCCTGGAATTTCCTTCTGATGTTTAACAAAGCTGCTCCGTCCTTGGAGCTCCCTGGAGCTGCTTTTATTGGGAGGGAGAAAGTTCCGAGGCCGGAGCTGCCTGAACTGGTGCAGGGACCCTGCTGTGGAGCAGGGAAGCTCAGGAGGGATCTGCTCCATGCTTCCATGGCAGGTCACACACTGGATAATTGATAATTGATAATTGATTGATTAATCCCCTGTCATGTGGTGGGTCAGGGGTCACACCTGGCCCTATGGAGGTGACATTCCCGTGGGATGGGATGCACCAGAACCCCAGAATGACCCGTCCTGCTGGGCTGCTGGGGTGTGATTCTGGGAAGGAAAGGGCAGCTGATGCTGAGGGGCTCCCTCTGTGTCACTTGGTGTCCCTGCTGTGCCCCAGGGTCAGTCCCAGCCTCTGGAAGCTGCTGAGGTGCAGCTTTGTTCCCGCAGGAATCCGGGAGCAGCCGTGCTGGGACAGGCCCTGCTGGCAGGCTGACACATCAAAGCAGCTCCCCGGGATCCTGCACGGATCAAACGCAGGGAGGGAACAGGGAGGCTCCCAAACCTGCCAGCCCTGGGATGGCCCAGCTCTGTCTCTGCATCTCCATTAACCCTGGGAACGTCCCTGCTGGACACCCCTGCTCCAGGCACTCTCAGCTTGGATTCAAAGGCTGGAGCCCCTCTGGAGCCAGGCTGGGAGAGCTGGGGGTGCTCACCTGGAGAGGAGAAGGATCCAGGGAGACCCTGGAGCCCCTTCCAGGGCCTAAAGGGGCTCCAGGAGAGCTGGAGAGGGACTGGGGACAAGGGGTGGAGGGACAGGACACAGGGAATGGCTTCCACTGCCAGAGGGCAGAGATGGGTGGGATATTGTGAAGGAATTCCTCCCTGTGAGGGTGGAGAGGCCTGGAATGGATTTCCCAGAGCAGCTGTGGCCGCCCCTGGATCCGTGGCAGTGTCCAAGGCCGGGCTGGACAGGGCTTGGAGGAGCCTGGGACAGTGGAAGGTGTCCCTGCCATGGCAAGGGGTGGCATTGGATTGGCTTTAATGTCCCTTCCCACCCAACCCATTCCATGGATCTGATGGTGCTGGGAAAAGCTCAATGAAAGAACTGCTGTGAGGGAAGAGACCCTTGCTGGCATTTTGGGCAGAATTCCCATTCCCTGTGTGAGGAAAACAGGCTGGAGGGTGAGGGTTTAATGGGAAAGACTCTAATCCAGCCAGTCTTGGTGTCCCCTCAGAGCAGCCTCAGCCAGGAATCGTGGAATTGTTCAGGTTGGAAAAGCCCTCATGGACCATCAAGTCCAACCCAGCACCACCAAGCTCAGCCCTGACCGTGCCACATCCACACATTTCTTGGGCAATTTCTGGGATGGGGACCCTGCCCCTGCCCTGGAGCAGCCTTTTAGGGCTGGACAACCCTTCTATGAGGGATTCTTCCCAAATCTCTAATTTGGGAAGAAAAATTCCATATGCAAATATGGATTATCTCCCCCAAAGGCCCCGGGGAGCTGCTCTGGCTCCATGTCCACCTGGAGAAGATCCATCCCCTCAGGCAGGAACCTCCCCTGGAGGTGTCTCCAAGGGTGGCCAGGGCACGGACAGAACAGAATTTGGAATTTTCTACGTGGATCTCCTGGGAATGATTTGTGGGAGTGACTGCTGTGTTTTCTGCCTGGACATTCCCAGCCTGACCAGTGCCAGCTCCTGGTGGGTAACTGGGGCAGATCCTGAAGGGTTTCCTGTCCCCCAGCCCCTGCAGCAGCACCTGCAGCACCTTCCTCAGGTGGGGCTTTACCTGCACACCTGCCCCATCGCTGGCACAGGTGGGGCTCAGGCCTTTCCTCAGAATTCCCACGGGATGGATCCCTGAGAGCTGCCTTCGGTTTGCCCCAATCCCACTGTGGATCCCAGCCTTGTCCTTGGATCTGGGCAACCACGGGGGCCTGGGAAGCTCCACTCAGCCTCATCCCACCTGGGGGAAGGTTTGGCTTCTGCCAGGACAGCTTGGTCGGCGCTCAGGGCAGGTGGGAGAGGTGTCCAGGTTTCCATGGAAAAGCCAGGAGAGAGCAGAGGGGCTGCAGCTGGGAGCACAGGAATGTGCAGGGAAGGTCTGAGTGGAAAAGGTGCCGTGTGGAAGGCTCAGTGAGAGGGAACAGGGATCCTGTGGGATCTCCCTGGGAGCTGCTTGGGAGAGCAGGGAGGGAGGGAGGAAAGGAGGATGAGAGTTGGGAATCAAACTGGACATTCCTGGAGCATCTCCTTTGAGTGTGGATGAGGTTTGGGAATCAAACATTCCTGCGGTGTGTTCATGAGCTCCATTCTCCTGAGGATTGAGGCTGGAAGTGAATCTCACCCGGGCTTGGCTAACCCTGGACGAGGCCTGGGAATGGAACCAGGAATTCTGCTGAGCCCCCTTCTCCTGAGGGTCGTGCTGGGGGTGCTGGATCTCACCTGGTCTGGGTGACCTCAGTGCAAATCCCACCCGGGGGGGCTCCCACGGCCAAAGGAGCCATAGGAGGAGGGACAGGCAGGCCTGGGCTGGGTCCAGGTTTCCCAGGAGACTCCGACGTGCCCCAAACAGGGCGCCGTGCCCGTGGGGGAGGCAGAGCTGCTCCCTGTTCTCTCCCGCCGCGTTTCTCGCGGGTGCTGTCACCGGCACATTCCTGTGCCAGCCCGGCAGGTCCTGGCGGGTCCCCTCCTGGGGACGTGCCCGCGTTTTTCCAGGCCCAGCTCCAGCTGCTTGGTGGGAAGTGCTGACTCGGGCGTTGTGCTGGGCTGACTCACGTGGGCCGGGCTGGGCCAGGAAGGGCTTTGTGAGGAGCTGGAGGATTTGGGCTCCACGGTGGAGCTGGGCTGCTCCAGACTCCAAAGGAAGAGTTGTGGGGGGTTTTTTAAGGGTTGACAGAGTTGGAAGGTGAAGGAATGTTTTAGTGAGAGTGGAAATGCCCAAAAAGCCTCTGATGCAGTGGGGGGTGTGGACACAGGAGCAGAGGATGGGACAGGCCACCCAGAGGTTCCAGAGAGCACTGGAAGCTTCCAGGTGCCTCCCAATCCAGCCCCTTCTGGGATTCCATGATTCTCCCCCTGTTCCCTGGGAAATACCCCGAGGATGGCCACAGTTTTGATTGATGCAGAACTTGGCTCCTCTGGACTCTGAATTTGGGTGCAGGGTGGGCACTGAACCCACCGATCCCTCAGGGAACACCTTGTGCAGGAGCATCCCAAGACTTTGGGCAGCCCAGAGGAGCCGTGGGATCCCCTGGAGGTCCCAGGGAGTGGCTCATCCCAGCCCCTCTCTGCGATGTCCCATCACAGAAATCCAGAGCAGAGAAAGGTCCCGCTTTCCCCACGACAGGAGCCGCTTTCAGGGCATCTGAACCGTGGTTCCAGGGTGGAACACCAGGCGGACTGGGGGGCCTGGAGGTGGCTGGGTCAGAGGGAAGGGGTGGGAGATGTGGAATCACAGAACCACCACGGTTGGAACCCTCCAGACGATCCAGCCCAGCCCCAGCAGCCCTAAGGGGACCTCGGGAAGGCTGGAGCAGGAGCTGGGCACCTCCACAGGCTCCAGGGGACCCTCCCTTCCCCGGCCTTGGCGTTTCTGTGCCGGGATGGCCGGGGAGGCCCCGCTCCTGCCAAGGTGCTGATGTGGGAGCTTCGCAGCACCAGGATTTGCCTCCTGTGCAAAACCCAGCGAAAGTGGGTTGGAGCCGGAGCCGCGGCGTTCCCAGCCCAGGGCAGGGACGCGGGAGGATCAGAGGGAGCGAGGCTGGGGAGGGTCCAGGGACGCACCCACGGCGGCTCCCAAAGCTGCCCCGGGGCTGGGAGGGGCCGCCCGGGCGCCTTTCCCAGCCAGGTGCAGCAGCAGCTGAGGAAAAACGAGGATCCCTACTGAAAACAGGGATGTGCACCCGGATTTGCAGGGCTGCTCCCCCAGGTGTGTTTTACAGATGTGGGTTTAGCCCCCGATGTTGCATTGTCACGCTCAGAGATCTGTGTGTGTGATCCTGGGGTGATATCCCTGGATTTCCCCCTGCTCTGGGCAGTGTTTGCTCTCTGGGTCTGTTTTGTCTCAAATTCCAGTCTCTTGACACCCAGAGTCGAGCACGTCGGGGAGCAGGGAGAGGTGAGAGGAGGGAGCTGGGTGGGAGCTGGACGTGATCCAGGGCTCCCTGTCAAAACATCCCCACCCCATTCCTGGCGTGTTTGGGATGGTTGGTAAAAAACTCACAGATCAGAGTAAAAAAACACACAGGAATTGGCACAAAGGGGCTGTTAAAGGGGCCCAGCTCCCACAAAATCCACAGGGATTCATCCCATTTGTGCTGGAGCTGGAATTCTGCATTTAAGCTGGCAGGGAAGGGCAGCGCTGTCAATGCCTCCTTCAGGCCCACCTGGATTAGTCCCAGAATCCCAGGATGGTTTGGGTGGGAAAGGACCTGAAAGCCCATCCCATTCCTGACACCTTCCACAGCCCAGGTTGTTCCAAGCCCCGACCAGCCTGGCCTTGGGCTGGGGCAGCAGGATTTTGGGGAGCACCATGAGTATGTCTGTGCTGAGCCTGCCTTCTCCACGTGCGGCTGGAGCACCCAGGTCTCAGGGTTGCTGCTCCCTCAGATTCTCCTCGAGGTTGCTGTTCCCTGAGGTGTGCAGGGTTTTCGAGCTTCTCTTGCCCAAAAGGTCCCATGCTAAAGTCAGAGCAGACAAACTGAGTCCCCAGTCCGTGTTTCCAGGGTTGTTCATTCTTTCATCATCTCTCAGTTCTGTCCCAGCTCTGCAGGGCGTCCCCAGCAGAGCAGGACACGCGGCAGGACTGGGCGGGTCAGAGGGTCCCGGACCCTTTGTACCATTCCCTGACCCAACCACCGTCCACAAGGAACTTTTTATTTACAGAATCTTACCAGTACTCACTGCCTATGTTAACCTGTCATTTCTACTCTAAACCAATCCTTGTGATCCAACTCAGCAGAAAATGGGGGATGAGAACAAGAACAAGGAGGACGGGACCACTCCCCAATTCCTCCATCCTGCCTCTTCAACCCCATACACTAAAAATCCTAAATTCTACATTTACACTCTGTGATTAACTAAATACTGCTTATTTTGAATTCTCTTGGCTTGTGATTCTTCACACACTGTGGGCATTCACTGCCATGGCAGGGATCAGAGGCAGTGCCCTCCTGGGCTCTGTGTGAGGCTGCCTGAGCCCCTTGGACAGACCCCAGACCCCCTGTCCGGTCTCCAAACCCTCCAGGGCGGCCTGAGGGATGTCCTGGACTCTGACACGCCAGGACAGCCGAGCACAGGGAGCAGCAGGGGGGGTTCTTTGCCTGAATGCAGAATTTGGGGCCCTTCCCTGGCTGGAACAGCTCAGCCTCTTTGGGAAGGAGTGGGAATGCTGCCCCTTCCCTGGATGAAGCGAGGATGAAGCAGCCCAGAGGCAATTCCCACTTGTGGACTGGGATTTTATCCAGAGCCACTCGAGGCCTGTTTTATAAAGCCAAATACACGGCCCTGAGTCGCTCCTTCCTCCACTCAAGGTGGGCTGAGGAGCTTCCAGCAAGGTGGGAATTCCCATTCCTGGGGGTCACCCAGAGTCTGTGCTGGAATTCAGCCCTGCCAACCCCCAGTCCCTCCCGTGGTCCAGCTGGGATCCCCGGATCCTGCCCAAGCTGTTCCCTGGGTTGTGTAAGAGCAGAGCTGCTGCCAGGGCCGGGCGTGGGCAGGTCCCAGATCCCGGCTCAGGTCGGAGCGTGTCCCGTGGGTGTGGCAGGAGCTGCTGTCGGGAACTGCCGGGAGCAGGGATGGGGGGAACCCAGCCCCACATCCACAGGCTCCTCTCGTGCCCCCCGAAAGCAGGCAGGGGGAACTCAGGCAGGGCAGATCCCCTGGGAGCTCTGAAGATGGGAAATGTCTTGTGCTCCTGAATTTCAGATTCCCTGTGGCAAATCCAAGGCTGGATGAGCTCTGGGATTTTTTGAGTGCCTTGTGATCCAGATATCCAGATTTATTTCCCCTGGTTTAGCCTGGGTTTGGGGTCCCAGTTTTTCGGGGTTTTCTGTTGTTGGTTTGAACCTGGAGAGCAGCTGGGATTCCATGAGGTCCTCACTTCAGGAGCTGGGGCTTGAACTGGTGTCACCACTGGGAATGCTGGGGGATGAACTGGTGCAGATTGGTCATTCTGGTGAATTACCCAGGGAACACTGGATTTACCCAGTGTGGGGGACAGGGAGGTGTAAATCCAGAGTGGATCCACAGCTGAGGCACTGAACTGGGGCTGTTTTACTCTCCCCTTGCAATTCCAAACCCCCAAAGTCTCCATGTCGGCGGTGAGGTCTTCATCCCTACTTCCCCTCTGCCCAGAGAAGTGCCAGATCCCTCTGGCTCCATGACGAGGCTCTGGGAGCATTGGAAGTGAAGCTCCAGGTGTTTTATATCCCTTTTTTCAGGGTGAATCCCCTCTCCATGGGCAGTGGTGCTGCACTGGCATTTCCCCAGCCTGAGAAGCGCTGGGACAGAGGAGGCTCAGGGACCCTTGGGGCTGGTTCTGACGCAGGTACAGGTGTGTGTCGGGAGGTTGGGAAGTGCTTGGAGCAGCTTTGCTGCAGCTGAAAACGTTCCATGAACTCTGCTGGTCCGAGTCTCCCCGGGCACGAGGGGCAGAGGGGCTGCCTGACCCCCGATCCCCTCCCAGCGCTGCCCGACCCTCTCCCCACCGTTCCCAGCCCTGTTTGCTTCCTGCGTCAGAGCCTGACTCACCCCGGGATTCCTCAGCTCTGAAGTGGTTCCTCCTCTCCCTCCCCCTCCCCTGCGCAGGTTCTGAGGGGTTTTTTTCCGAAGCGCTGAATTTCTGGGTGTGCCCGGAGCCTCGCAAACACGGCAGGTCGCGGCAGGAGCGGCGGAGCTCCGCTCCCATTGTGAATTCCTGGCGCTGCTCCAGGGGCTGTGCCAGGAGCAGCCCCTGTGAGCTCCTTTCCCTGCTGAGCTGGGGCTTTTCTGCTCCCTCTGGGTCGCCCCGTGGACACGGGAAAAGCCCTGCACCCCCAGATCCCCCCATGGACACAGGCACTGCCCCAGATCCCTCTGTGGATCCTGACTCCCTGAGGTTTGCAGAATTCCTGGTGAATTTGTGCGTCAGAGGGATCTGTGGGGCTGGGAGGGAGCAGAGCCTGGAGAAGGGAAGGCTCTGGAGACACCTTGGAGCCCTTTCCAGGGCTAAAGGGACTTCAGAAGAGCTGGAGAGGGACTGGGGGCAATGGCCTGGAGTGCCAGGACACAGGGAATGACACAGAGGGCAGATGGGATATTGGGAAGGAATTCCTCCCTGTGAGGGTGGGGAGGCCCTGGAATGGATTTCCCAGAGGATGCCCCATCCCTGGCAGTGCCCAAGGCCAGGCTGGACAGGGCTTGGAGCACCCTGGGACCGTGGAAGGTGTCCGCGCCCATGGCAGGGGTTTGGAGTGGGTTTGGAGTGAGCTTTGGGGTCCTCCCACCCATTCCACAATTCCAGGATGTCCAGGCCAAGCCCTCCCCGTGTCCCAAGGGGGAACTCATGCTGTGATCTGGGCTCCTCCATCCCCACAGTTCCTGCTGATCCTGGGGAGGGAGTTCTGGGATGGGAGCAGGGAGGATGAGCCGAGCCCAGCCCCAGGAACCCCCTCAGCTCGCTGCTGTCCACAAACCGTGGAATTGCTGAGGCTGGAAAATCCCTCAGACAGCAGCAGGTCCAACCACCAACCCAGCCCGCCCCGGTCACCCTGACTGCGTCCCCAGGTGCCACAGCCACGCGTTTCTGGACACCTCCAGGGATGGGGACTCTGCCCTGGCAGCCCCTTGCAGCACCTTACAACCCTTTCAGTGAGGAATTTTTCCTAAATGCAACTTCAGATCTTCCCTGCTGGACCTTGAGGCTGTTCTCACTCGTTCCCTGGCAGCAGACTCTGACCCCCACCCTCCTGTCAGGGCGTTGTGAGAGGGACAAGGTCCCCCCCGAGCCCCCCTTTCTCCAGCCGAGCTCCAGGTTTGGATATGTGGGGCAGGAGCTCAGCCAGGGCCAGCGCTGCCCCTCTGGCCCCGCAGCGCACAGGGGAGCACGGGGGGAGCTGGAAATGCTTCCTGCAAGTGTCCCAGGGATCCAGGCATCCCAGAGGGTGCCTCATCCCTGGAAATGTCTCAGGGATCCAGGCATCCCAGAGGGGGCCTCATCACTGGAAGTGTCCCGGGCCAGGCTGCTCCCCTCCGTTCCTGCCCCACCCTGGGCACGGGGGTCTGCTTTTGGGCAAACCCCCAAATTCCCTCTGTGTCCCAGGTGGGGCTGGCGCTTCCCTGGCTGCAGCTGGGGCAGGAACTGGGGCAGGGCGGGGCCGGGCGGCCGCAGCTGCCGCGTGTGCGAGTCCCCCGGCCCGGAGGTGGCACACGGGGCACTCCCAGCCCCGGGGCCGGGCTGGCACCGCTCCCGCGGAGCTCCGGGCACGGCCCGGCCCTGCCAGCACAACAAGGGAATTCTGGTTTCTACGGAATTCCGGGGCTGGCTGGAGGGGCGGCTGGCAGGGACAGGGACAGCGCCCGGCTGTGCCACCACCTCGGGGTCCCTCCCGTGTCCCCCCAGCCTGGTGGCACTTTGGGTCTGCCTTTTCACTGATCCCAGGGCAAAGTGCAGGTGTGGTCCCCGGCTCCCAGAACACCTGGGCTTGGAAGGGACCTCTGGAGATCACCCGGGCCGAGCCCTGCCCGGACAGGGTCACCACATCCCGGTGCCAGGAGTGGGAGCCCCCCCAGCTGGTGCTGGCACATCCCGGTGCTGCCGGGATTCAGGGATAGATGGGATATTGGGAAGGCATTCGCAGTCCCGGAGCCCCTGGATGCTGCCGAGATCAGAGCGTGAGCCTGGGGACACTGGGGAGGGGAACCCCGATCCCAGCCGGGCTCAGGGGGTGAATCCCGATCCCAGCAGGGATCAGGGGGTGAATCCCAGCACCGGGACGGCCGCAGGACACGGGGAGAGCTGCTGCACCTCCTGTGGGGAGAACGGCTGGGACCAGGGGAGGGAAAGGGACCACCCGGCCTCAAAGCTGAGCCGGCGTGGCCACTGCGGGTCACTGTCCCAGGGCGGAATCCCCCCGGACACAGCTCCCGTGCTGTGCCAGGAGGGGAGGGGCGGCAGGGCGAGCGCAGCCCAGCTCACCTGGGCAGGCTCAGCTCCCCTGGGCGGGGCCGGGCTCAGGTGTTCCCATCCCTGCCCGGATTGGGCCGGCAGAGCCCAACCTGGCCTTATACGGGCACAGAGCGGCGCCGGCCGCTCCCCCCGGGATGGGCCGATGGGGCCGGGCTCTCCCCCTCCCTCCTCCCCTCCCTGGACGCGGTCCAGAGATTTGTTTGCAGACAGCCGTGGGGATTTGGGGGCTCCCATGGGGGTTTGGGACCTCCAGGCCATGAGGGCACTCAGGGTGGGGCTGGAGACCCCCTCCAGCCTGGGGAGAGGGACAAATGCCTGCTGAGCCCTTCCCTGCTCGCTGAATTTCCTGCCCTGTCCTGGAGCACTTCATTCAGGAAAATGAAATTATCCCCCCTGAATTCCATCCTGTCCGAGGCTGCAGGTGAAAAAAGCTGGGAAACTGAGGCACAGTTTGGGCCAGGATGGTGCAGGAAAAGGAAATGCAAGCCCTGTCTTTTCCCCAAGTGGGGGAGCTCCTTTTCCCCATGGCTGATTTCTTGGGCTGAGCCCCTTCCATCCCTCAAGGGGTTGTGCCAGGCCAGGGGAGGGCCTGGAGCATCCCTCTCCCTCCTTCTGGAGTCACTCCAGGCGTTGGCTGGAACTGGGGGAGCAGCTGTGGGAGGATTAAACTGGGTTTGGAACTGGAGTGGGAGCCCCTGGCCATCCGTTCCCCATCCCAGGATATTTCCATCTCCCTTCCCACACCTTTAACCCCACGGCACATGTGGGGGGATTTTGGCTCCCCGGTGGTGCTCAGCAGGAACTCGCCTGGTGCAGGATTTCTCCAGGCTCCGTGCACTGGGGAGGACTGGGAAAAGAACTGGGAAAAGGCCTGGCTGCTTCCAGACCAAGGGTGAATCCCTAAACCTACTGGGGAGGGAAGGAGAGGTGGAAGAAGAATCAGGAATGCTCCCACCCGGGGCTGTTCCCTGGGGAGCAGAGGGCTGAGAGCTGAGATTCAGATGGGAAAAGGGTTTGTCCCCTGATAAAGATATTTTGGGTGCGTTCCTGGAGGATTTGGTCCTTAGAGGATAAAAAAGTGGAGTCAGAAAGGACCCAGGGATATTTCAGAAAGGGACTGGCAGCAGCAGTCAGAGCCTGGTGTTACCCGACCCCAGGGAGGGGAGGGTGACAGATCCACGGCCGGTCCAGGTGGGATCAGGTGGAGGGGTGAGTTCCTCACCGTGGGAGCTGTCACCCTCCCAGAGTGATTCCAGCTGTGTGGGGGCTCTGGAGGGGGGAGCAATGGGACAGCCAGGCTGGATCCCAGGAGTCATTCCCACCTGGATGGGAGTTCCTGGTGGAGGAGAAACGCCGTTCTGGATCATGGAATGGTTCAGGTGGGAAGAGACCTTGAAGCCCAACCAGAGGGGAGGTCCCACCATCGCAGGGTGCTCCAAGCCCCGTCCAGCCTGGCCAGGAATGGGGCAGATCCCTGCCCCATTCCAGATCCCTGGAGGATCCCCTGGAGGATCCCCTTTAGGATTCTCTTTAGAATCCCATGTAGGATCCCCTGCAGGATCCCCTGCAGGATCCCCTCCGTGCTTCTCTCCCTCGGAGCCGTTTCCCTTTCTCTCCGGGAACAGCCGGGACGCGCTGGGGCTTTGGGGAGGCGCCGCAGCGGCGTCACCTGCCCGGCAGAGGGAGCCCGGAGCTCGCTCCTGGCCGCTCCAGGTGTGCGGATCCCGGGATCGCTCCGGGAGCCGCGTCCCTCCAGCCGGGGTTGATTCCCTGCTGCTCTTCCCGAAATCCCCGCAGCCCCCGCTTCCAGCACCCCTGGGATGCCTCACGTCCACGACCTCCAGGACCTCTGACGTGTCCAGGCCTGGAGAGGCTCCGGGCAGGGATGGGATCATCCTCGGGAGCGCCTGGAGCTGATACGGCGTGGCCCGGAGGAGGCTGTGCCGCGGATTCCTGAGGGGCCTGGCAGATAAGGGGGATAAACTTCCCTTGATCCCACAGATGCCCTCGGCAGCTCCCAAATCCCCGTGGGGAATGTGCCCCGGCACCCCGGGGTGACTGATTGAAGGGGATCACTGGAATCGGCGATAAAACTCCTTATTGAGCCATAAATGGAGGAATGCTGTTAATTATCCCATTTATTCCCATTTATTTGTTAATTACCCTCCCTAACCCTGGTTTTCCCAGCAATCTTCAGGCCTTGGTTAATTTTTTCCATGGATCTGAGGAGGTGAGCGATGCCTCAACCCCCCCAAGCACCCTCCAACCACACACAACCATCCCTTTTCCCATAAAACCTGAGCTTTTCCATCAACCTCCCCCTCCCCACCTCCCCACCCAAATTCAGGATCCTTTGAGTTTTTAGGAATTTTTAGGAAGCAGCCAGGTGGGATTTGGTGGCATTTTGAGCCGAAACAATGGATGTGACAATCCCGGCACTTTCTGGGGCTGCATCCTTCTCTGTTTCCCCCTTTTTTTCACATTCTATCCCTAAAAAAAAGGTAAATCCTGTGTCTATGATTGTGGATTGACAGCGCTGATCTGCACAACACGGGGGGTGCAGCCAGGACCTTCTTGGAGGGCTGGGGTAGGGATTTTTTGGGGGGTCCTGAGCTGATGGTGCTGCCTGGAACCTGCAGCAATTCCCTGGGGAATTCACAGCTGGAATTGGGGCTGGCTGTGACTCTGGGATAAGAACAGCAATGGGAATTTGCCCTGAGGAAGAGGCTGGGCCCTAATGAGGTGGAGGGGCCAGGGTGGGTGTCCCAAAGCCGTGGATCATCCCAGGCAGAGCTCAGCTCCCGTTGATGGAGGGCAGGAATTCTGCTGGATGGACCCTCGGGAAGTGGTCAGTGGGAAGTGAGGCTGGGAGCAGTGGGACAGGGGAGTGCTGGCTTGGGTCTGCCCCTCCTGTGTCCCAGAACGGGGACCTGAGTCCAGGAATGTGGCCAAAATCCAAAATCTCAAACCAACCCTTTAATCCCCTGCCGTGGCCTCAGGGATCTCTCCCAGTGCCGTGGGTGGTGAAGGCTCAGAAATGGCAAAAAGATCCCCAAAATCCAGTGTCAGGCAGGAGAAGCAGCAGGAAGGTCTCAGCTGAGCCCCAGCCCTCCCTGAGTTCCCCCAGCCCCTGGACCCCCCAGTTTGGGTGTCCCAGGCTCCCAGTCCAGCCTCACCCTGGACAACACGAGCCCTGCTCCTGCTCCCATCCCGGGAATGGCTGCTCTGAGCACAGCCCCTGCTTTGTCCCTCTGGCTGGGAAAGGCTTTTCCCAAGGGCTTTTCCCAAGGGCTTTTCCCAAGGGCTTTTCCCAAGGGCTCTGCAGGCCCCTGGCTCCAGAGGCAGCCCTGCACTAACCCTGCCCAACTGGGAGCAGCTGGGAGCCGCTCAGAGCCCCCTCTTCCCCATCCTGCCAGCTCGGGAAGCTGGATTTAACTCTTTCCTCTGGTCTGGAAGGTCCTTCCCATCCTGTCTCCCATCCCCTTGCCCTGGACCTGGGGAGCTGCTCCCAAATTTGGGTCCTCCAGCATCTTGGGGACCCTGGGCTGCTTTGGGTCTCCCAGGGAATTCCCCCAGGGGAACAGGGAGCACCTGTGATCCAAAAGGGCACTCTGGAATGAGGGGCTGCAGGGAAATGCGGGTGCCCAGGATGGACCTGGCCCAGGTGTGCAGGAATTCCCCTCTGGAGAGGGGCAGGAGGGGTTTGGGAAGGCGAAGCTGACCCTGGAAGGGCAGAGTGTCTCCCAGGTGAGCAGCAAACAGCAAAGCTGCTCCCAAAATTTGGGTCCTCCAGCACCCCAGGGAACCTGGTCTGGTTTGGACCCCTCAGGGAAGTCCCTCGGGGGGTAAAGGAGCACCAAAGGGACACCTCTGGAATGAGGGGCTGCAGGGAAATTCAGTGCCCAGGTGTGCAGGAATTCCCCTTTGGGGAGGGGCAGGAGGAGTTTGGGGAGGGGAGGCTGAGCAGTGCTGAGTGTGTTCCCCTCATTCCCAAATCAGTCCCCAAGGCCACACGGTGTCCTTCATCCCAGGGCTGTGCCCCAGGCAATCCCTGGGAAGCAATTCCAGCCTCACCTGGCTCAGCCAGAGCCCCCAGGTGAGTCCTGCTGGAAGGAACTGCTGCTCCAGGTGCTTGTGGTGGGAAGCTGGGAGAAAACCAAGGACAGGATTGGATTCCGAGTGACAGAACTTTATTGTGACAGCCAAACCCCGCGAGCCAGAGCTGTGCTTCCTATCCTAGGGGAACGGGGGAATGGGGAGCCAGAATCTGGGAATCTGGGGGGGCTGCGTGGCAGTGGCTGGAGCCAGGAGGGAAATACTGCAGGATTCTGGGTGAGGTTGGGAAGAGGCCGCAGGGAGGGCCATGAGGCATTTCCAGGGCTGGCTCCCGGAGCTCTGGAGCACTGGGATTGGGATTAGCCAGTGGGGGCAGCTGGGTCAGGTACAAGCTGAGGTCAATAAATACAAAGGCAAGGGAGTTTTCCAGCTTTAGGCTGAAAGAGGGAAGATTCGGACTCAATTTTAGGAAGGAAATTCTTCTCTAGGAGGGTGGTGAGGCCCTGGAATGGGATTCCCAGAGCAGCAGAGGCTGCCCCTGGATCCCTGGCAGTGCCAAGGCCAGGCTGGACGGAGCTTGGAGCACCCTGGGACAGTGGGAGATGTCCCTGCCATGGCAGGGATGGGACTGGGATGAGCTTTGAGGTCCCTCCCAAACTGGGCTGTTCCCAGTGCAGTTAAATAGGAGCAAATTCCCCAATTTTAGGAGCTGGAGCTGCTGCGTGGAGCCTGGAGAGAGGGAGGGATTATGGAAATCAAGAGTTTTGACAGGGAAATGCCCTTAGGTGGCCAAGGTGTCACCTGCCGTCCCAGGGTGTCACCAGCTCTGTCAATCCAGGTGACAAACCCATCCCTGGGGTTGTTTTCCTCCCTCTCCCCCAGTGTGGAAACCGGGATGGTGATTTCCTTGGAAGCCCCATTAGGGATCACCCTCGGAGCAGGGAAAAGGTTTGGCAACACCAGTAAAGGGACCATGGCAGCTGCTGAAACTGGGCTGGGAATGCTTTTCTCCTGCTGGGCACATTCCAAGGGGTGACTGCAAATCCCCTGGGAAGGGAGCCCTGGAGAGGAAGGAGAAGGGAATGGGAGAGTCCCCAAAGTCCTGGGCTGGTAACTGGGAATGGAGCTGCGGATTGGGAGGGTGGAAAGACAAGGGACAGCCTGGACAGGATCCTCATCCTTCATCCCTTGCACGCGGGCTGGAGTTCAGGAGGAAGAGCTTCCCGGGTGCTTTGTGTCTGTGTCCATCCCGTTCTCCTACGGGCCCTGCCCGGGGGCCCCGGCGCTGGGCTTGGCCTGGGTCCCTGCAGGGGACCCTGCAGCTCTCCCGGGGCTCCCGGTGCCGCCTCCGCCGGGCTCCGTGTGCCCCGAGCCCCTGGAGAACAGCCGGGAGTTCCGCAGGGTGCTGGCAGAGACTGTGGGAAAGGGCAGGGTTAAAACACCAAACCCCTTCCATCCATCCCCCCGTGGCCTGGGGCGGGGGGATCCGAGCACTTACGGGGCCTTGGGCGGGAGTGGACGGCGCTGATGACGGTGGGAATGGGCTGCTCCATGCTGGAAGGGAAGGACACAGCGTGAGGACGCGGCTGAAGCTCTCCCAGAGGGGTGGGAAGGGCTGGGATTCGGCCTGGGGGAGTTGGGATCGTGGTAGGACCAAGGGTGGGGCTGGACCAGGAAAAGCTGCAAAAGGGCAAAACACCCGGAGAATGTCTGGAACCTCAGCCTGGGGAGTGTAAGGAAAACTGGGGAGCAAGAAATGGGATTGAGCTGCTGGGAACCACCGGGATTTGATCCTTCTTTGACCAAACCTTCAGTACCTGACTGAGAACTTGGGATTTGGGCAAGCTGGGCTTTGAGGGCGTCCCTGCCCACGACAGGGGCTGGGACTGGGTGGACCACCCCAAAGCATTCCATGATTCCATGATGTCTCCACCCCCCCAGGTGTCCTGGCGCATCCCTTCCCCACCTGAGGCGGAGGAGTCCCGGCTCACCTGTTCTCCTCCCCTTCCATGAGCTTCCTGTAGGTGAGGATCTCCACATCCAGGGCCAGTTTGATGTTCATGAGCTCCTGGTACTCGCGCACCAGGTGAGCCATGTGCTCGCGGCTGCGCTGCAGGGCCTCCTCCAGCCCCGCCACCTTGGCCTTGGCGTCCCTGAGGGTGCCCTCGCCCTGCTCGCCCGCCTCGCGGATGTGCTCCTCCAGGTACAGGCACTGGGGGGTGGGAAAGGGAGCTGAGGGGCTGGGGGAGGGAATTCCACACCTGTCCTGGTATCCCACCCAAGGACCCACCTGTCCCTTTACCCCACCCAGCACATACCTGTCCTTTACCCCCCTAGCACACACCTGTCCTTTATCCCACCCCAGCACACACCTGTCCTTTATCCCACCCCAGCACACACCTGTCCCTTTACCCCACCCAGCACATACCTGTCCCTTTATCCCAGCACACACCTGTCCCTTTATCCCAGCACACACCTGTCCCGTTATCCCAGCACACACCTGTCCTTTATCCCAGCACACACCTGTCCCTTTATCCCAGCACACACCTGTCCCGTTATCCCAGCACACACCTGTCCTTTATCCCACCCCAGCACACACCTGTCCTTTATCCCACCCCAGCACACACCTGTCCTTTATCCCACCCCAGCACACACCTGTCCTTTATCCCAGCACACACCTGTCCCGTTATCCCAGCACACACCTGTCCCGTTATCCCAGCACACACCTGTCCCTTTACCCCCCCAGCACACACCTGTCCTTTATCCCAGCACACACCTGTCCTTTATCCCAGCACACACCTGTCCTTTATCCCAGCACACACCTGTCCCTTTACCCCCCTAGCACACACCTGTCCTTTATCCCAGCACACACCTGTCCCGTTATCCCACCCCAGCACACACCTGTCCCTTTATCCCAGCACACACCTGTCCTTTATCCCAGCACACACCTGTCCTTTATCCCAGCACACACCTGTCCCATTATCCCACCCCAGCACACACCTGTCCTGCTATCCCAGCACACACCTGTCCCTTTATCCCAGCACACACCTGTCCTTTATCCCAGCACACACCTGTCCTGCTATCCCAGCACACACCTGTCCTGCTATCCCAGCACACACCTGTCCCTTTACCCCCCCCAGCACACACCTGTCCTTTATCCCAGCACACACCTGTCCCTTTATCCCAGCACACACCTGTCCCTTTATCCCAGCACACACCTGTCCCGTTATCCCAGCACACACCTGTCCTTTATCCCAGCACACACCTGTCCTTTATCCCAGCACACACCTGTCCCTTTACCCCCCCAGCACACACCTGTCCTTTATCTCAGCACACACCTGTCCCTTTATCCCAGCACACACCTGTCCTTTACCCCCCCCAGCACACACCTGTCCCTTTACCCCCCCCAGCACACACCTGTCCTTTATCCCAGCACACACCTGTCCTTTATCCCAGCACACACCTGTCCCGTTATCCCAGCACACACCTGTCCTTTATCCCAGCACACACCTGTCCCGTTATCCCACCCCAGCACACACCTGTCCTTTATCCCAGCACACACCTGTCCCGTTATCCCAGCACACACCTGTCCCTTTATCCCAGCACACACCTGTCCTTTATCCCAGCACACACCTGTCCCGTTATCCCACCCCAGCACACACCTGTCCTTTATCCCAGCACACACCTGTCCTTTATCCCAGCACACACCTGTCCCTTTACCCCCCTAGCACACACCTGTCCCTTTATCCCAGCACACACCTGTCCCGTTATCCCAGCACACACCTGTCCTTTATCCCACCCTAGCACACACCTGTCCCGTTATCCCAGCACACACCTGTCCTTTATCCCAGCACACACCTGTCCCGTTATCCCACCCCAGCACACACCTGTCCCTTTATCCCAGCACACACCTGTCCTTTATCCCAGCACGCACCTGTCCTTTATCCCAGCACACACCTGTCCCTTTATCCCAGCACACACCTGTCCCGTTATCCCAGCACACACCTGTCCTTTATCCCAGCACACACCTGTCCCATTATCCCAGCACACACCTGTCCTTTATCCCAGCACACACCTGTCCCATTATCCCAGCACACACCTGTCCCTTTACCCCCCCCAGCACACACCTGTCCTTTACCTCCCCCAGCACACACCTGTCCCGTTATCCCAGCACACACCTGTCCTTTACCCCCCCCAGCACACACCTGTCCCGTTATCCCAGCACACACCTGTCCTTTATCCCAGCACACACCTGTCCCTTTATCCCAGCACACACCTGTCCCTTTATTCCAGCACACACCTGTCCTTTATCCCAGCACACACCTCTCCTTTATCCCAGCACACACCTGTCCCTTTATCCCAGCACACACCTGTCCCTTTACCTCCCCCAGCACACACCTGGCTCTTCTGGGACACGATGCAGGAGCGCAGTTTCTGGATGCGGATGTTCAGGTCCGCGATCTCCCTCCGGCTGTCCAGGAGGTGCCCCCCGAGGGAGCCGGGCTGGGAGCTGCTGTCCGTGAGCTGTGGGGAGAGGGGCGGGGGGCCCTGGGGTCACCTGCAGTACTGGGGAAAGATCTGGGGCTCGCTCCTGGCTGTGGTTGTTCCTGGAATTAGTCACATTCCTGCTCTTTGGAGAGCTGGAAGGACATTTCCATCTCCACTGGGAGATGTCCTGGGAAAGCCTGGAGTACCAAAACTCTGGATTTAGTGTCCGAGCTGATCTGGGATAGCGCCACGTCCCTCCCTCCATTCCCAGGGCCAGCCCACCCCTCCCATCCCGCTGATCCGGCCCTCTCCAGGCCAATTCCTCCCGTCCTTTCCCTGCCTCTCGCGCACGGATCCCTGCTCCGGTACCTTCCTGCGGGTGAGGGCCTCGGCCTCTTCCCAGCTCCGCAGGGCCAGCGCCTCGTACTGGGCCCTGACGTCCTCCACGATCCTGCCCAGGTCCGGCCGGGAGCAGCTGTCGATGCCCAGCACCACGGAAATGTCCTTGATTTCCGTCAGCAGCTCCTCCAGCTCCTGCAGGGCCAAGGGACAACAGGAAACAGAGCACGGAGCTGGAAATTCGTGGAATGGTTTGGGTGGGAAGGAACCCCAAATCCCATCCCACCCCTGCCATGGCAGGGACACCTCCCACGGTCCCAGGGTGCTCCAAGCCCTGTCCAGCCTGGCCTGGGACACTTCCAGGGATGGGGCATCCTCTGGGAAATCCACTCCAGGGCCTCCCCAGCCTCACAGGGAGGAATTCCTTCCCAATATCCCATCTATCCCTGCCCTCTGTGCCATTCCCTGTGTCCTGGCACTCCAGGCCTTGTCCCAATTCCCTCTCCAGCTCTTCTGAAGCCCCTTTAGCCCTGGAAAGGGCTCCAAGGTGTCTCCAGAGCCTTCCCTTCTCCAGGCTCTGCTCCCTCCCAGCCCCACAGATCCCTCTGATGCACAAATTCACCAGGAATTCTGCAAACCTCAGGGAGTCAGGATCCACAGAGGGATCTGGGGCCCCATCCAGCCTGGCCTGGGACACTTCCAGGGATCCAGGGCAGCTCCAGCTGCTCTGGGAAATCCATTCCAGGACCTCACAACCCTCAGAGGGAAGAACTTCCCAGTGTCTGGTCATATCCAAGATTCCCAGTAGTCAGAGAGAGCCCTCCAGGTGGGCTGTGCTTGGCAGAACACCTTCCATGTGGAGATGGGGAGAATTCCTAAGTTTTCCCTCTCTGGAGTTGGGGATCTGGTATTACCCGATCCGTAAAATCCAGACTCAGGTGAAGCTGGGGTTTGGGATCTTTGGATGCAATCTGGTAAAAATCTGACAAAACGGTGCCTTTGGACTGCTCCAGGAGCAGGGAGACTCCTGGGATCCTTAAGGCTGGAAAAGAGCTGTAGGATCACCAGATTCCAACTGTTCCCCAGCAGTGCCAAGGCCACCCCTGACTGTGTCACATCCACACATCCTTGGGCACTTCCAGGGGCGGGTACTCCACGCCTGCCTGGGCAGTTATTCCAGGGCTGGACAACCCTTTCCAGGAAGGAATATTACCTAATATCCAACCTAAACCTCCCCTGGCGTTCCCTCTTTTCCAGCTGGTCGTTCCCCCGGGGCAGAGCTGATGCTCATGGCCCAATATCCATTGATATCTGTGATGGATGTGAGAGTTTTGGGAAAAACAAAGGCACTGTGGGTCATTCCACGGCCTGGGGAGGATAGAGAACGCCCTTTTCCAAAGGATCCAGAGGGTCCAGAGCCTGATTTACAGCTCAGGGAACCAGGAGCCCGCCCTGGACACATCCAGAGCTGCTCCACTCCCCTGTCCTGGGAATGTCAGCGATCTCAGGATCACCCACTGGGATGTTTGCCCTGGATAAGCTGGAGAAAACAGAGCCCAGGGTGGAGAATTCCCCTCCCTGAGCCTGGAAGGGCCCCTGGAGCCAGGTTTGTATCCAGGCTCGCTCCAGAGCCCTCCTCCCTTATCTGTGGAATTCCTCCTCCTCCCTTTCCATTGTTCTTCCCTTTGTGCTCAGGTCCCTTTGGAGCAGGAATTTCGTTCCTTGATTCCCTGCCCGGGCTCACAAAGGGCTGTGGCTGAAGGATAACACAGAAATACCCCCCAAATTGCAGGATGTCTGGGAGATTTTATCCCACTGGCATTTAATCCATGAGTTTCTTTGGTAATCTTGAGGCAGGTGAGAAAATTTGTGTTTATTTGGAATGTCGGATTGTTTGGTGAATAAAACCCCCAAACTGGTCATTTATTACTGAGAAACCAGGGTGGGATTTTCTCCTCATCCATCCCAACAAGCAAAGTTTTCCTCATTTTCCCTCCCTGTGGGAATGTGCCTGTACCTGATGTCACTAAATCCACAAAGATGAGACAGGAGAGGCTGGGGATGAGATTTTTACATGAATTGGGGGTTTAAAAATGCAGCTTTTTGTGGGACCCATGAGAAATCAGCTGGAGATCCTCAAGCAAGGCCTGGTTTCCAAAAGAAACTGGGCTAAAATTGCCTAGCACAAGGAATAATCTCATTTTAGAGCGGATCAGGCTCCCTGGGCAGTTGTGCTGGGAGGCAGCTCCGGCCTCCTCGTGCCTCAGTTTCCCACAAGGAGGTTCACATTCCTCCATCAGGCACTGTAATTGTTTGCTTTGCTGGAATTTAGATAAACCCCGGTGTTCCCACACCGCTGATCCTGCCGGGTGACATTTTCCAGGCCCTGAGTCAGTGTTCTGCTGAAGGCCCTGCCCCCCTGGCTGGAATCATTCCTGGCTGGGGACCCCTCATTTTCCTGGGGAAGGAGGAGGATGGATTGTTTCAGAGCATCCAGGCTCTCCAGGTGTCCTGGTTTTTGGGTTCTTCCTGGAGTCTGAACATTTGGCTCACCTGGGGCAAGCCCTGGGGGCAGGAGCTGAGCCCCAACAGCCGGCTTGGGATGAGGTTGGGACTCTTGGCTCTTCCTGGGGGACTCCAGGAGAGGCTCTGGGGCAGAAGGAATGTCCCAATTCCAATGTTGTTTTTAGAGAAGGGATAAACTCAGGCCCTGCTGAAGGCATGGAATGGCTGTGACCCCCTGGCCCAGCTCCTGTGTGGGTGGAAATCCAGGATCTGTCCCCAAAATGCCGCCCTTCCCCCAGCGCCCAGCCCTCTCCAGGTGTGCTCCCACCTGCTCGTAGATGGTTTTCTTCAGCTCCAGCAGCTCCTGGAGCCCTTTGAGCTTCACCTCCAGCTCCGTGCGGTGCAAGGTGCTCACATCCAAATCCTGCACGGGTGGGAAGGGATTCCTCAGTCCACAGGGGATTTAGAGCAGCCATTCCCACTGCTCCCCCTCCCCAGGGAGTGCCCTGCTTGCTCCATCCCTGGGAATGTTCCAGGACACGTTGGACAGGGCTTGGAGCAGCCTGGACGGGGAAGGTGTCCCTGCCCGTGGAGGGGTGGAACGGGATGAGCTCCTTCCCACCCGACCCATTACTGGATTTATTGGGTGTTTGGAGCTGCTCTCCAGGTGGGGAGGCTCCTTTCAGGACCTCTGCCCTTTGTTTTGTGGGATTTGTTGGGGGGAGGCTCTGCTGGGCCAGGCAGGGCTGGGCCATCCCCTCCCGTCCCTTTTGTTCCCTACAAAATGCTCCATGGAAGTATCCAGGAATGCCTTTCCTGGCTGGGGAGTGTGCCAGGGAAAACATGGAATTAGCCAGGATGGAACACCCTCATCCTGACCCCAAACGGAAATTTTATATTTAATATAAAATCCCAGTTCCAGCTGATTCCCACTGGCTCCTGCTGGAGTGGGAGCTCTGCCCGGGGTTTGCCCAGGGCGTGGCCCCTCCGCAGGGAACAAAGCAAATCCTTTATCAATTCCAGCCTTTCCCAACTCTAATGGCACCCGCAGGGAACACAGGGAGCAGGGGGCAGCCTGGGAAAGGTTTGGATTCCTCAGGCCAGGGAAATCCCAAAGTGCAGGGATGGGGATGGTCTGACGGGATATCCCAGGATGAAGGGATGGGGATAGAGTGACCAGGAGATCCCAGGGTGCAGGGATGGGGATGGTCTGACCAGGAGATCCCAGGGTGCAGGGATGGGAATAGTCTGACCAGGAGATCCCAGGGTGCAGGGATGGGAATAGTCTGACCAGGAGATCAATCCCAGGATGCAGGGATGGGGATTGTCTGACAGGAGATCAATCCCAGGGTGCAGGGATGGGGATTGTCTGACCAGGAGATCAATCCCAGGATGCAGGGATAGGGATGGTCTGACCAGGAGATCAATCCCAGGGTGCAGGGATGGGGATTGTCTGACAGGAGATCAATCCCAGGGTGCAGGGATGGGGATTGTCTGACAGGAGATCAATCCCAGGGTGCAGGGATGGGGATTGTCTGACAGGAGATCAATCCCAGGGTACAGGGATGGGGATTGTCTGACAGGAGATCAATCCCAGGGTACAGGGATGGGGATAATCTGACCAGGAGATCAATCCCAGGGTGCAGGGATGGGGATGCTCCGCCCCCAGGTGCTTCCAGGGGATTTTCAGGAGCCACTCCAGACTCACCCTCCTGTGAAATTGGGACTCATCCCCTCCCTGTCCTTCTCCAGACCTTGTTATCCCAAACCAGCTGAGCCTGGATCACCTCCAGGCCCTTCCCTGACTGTGCAGGGCTGGGTAGAGCCAATCCAGTGGGAAACTTCCCCTTTCCTGCTGACCTTTTTGAGCTCCATGAAGGTGAATTCCATCCCGCTGCAGAGGCGAATTTCATCCTCGTACCTGCAGAGTGCCCAAAGCACGGGATCAACCCCAGGGAAACTCAGAGACACCCAGGGTTGTCTTGAGACCCCCCCAAAGCATCCAAATTTCTGCTTTTCCTGCCGTGTCCCCCCTCCCTGAAGCATCGTGGGCAGGGGTGAGGAGAAGCTGCCACATTCCAGCTGCCCTGGAACACCAGGAGCACTTTTGGGATGAAGAATCCCAGGGCAGAGAGGAGGGAGCCTTAACTGGGATTTCATTTGGGGGCTGGGCAGCCTCAGGCTCTTCACAAAGGGGTGGGGGTGGGGATTGGGCTCTGCCCAAGCCCCTCAATTTTCACCCTGAGCCTTTTCCGTTCTGCTCGTGTTTCCTGGGAGTTTCACTTCCAGGGTCGGAGTGAAAGGGAGGAAACTTCGGCTTGTGGAAATTGGGAGAATTCTGGACCGGTGTCACAACTCGGCCCAGGTGATTTGTGAAGGCACACAGGCACAGGAATTCATGGAAAACTGCCCACGGAGTGGAAGGGAACCAAACCAGGATGGGGCGGGGTCCTAAGTGTCCCTTTGAGGAACGAGCCCCGCAGGTGTTAAAATCCAGGTGGGATGGGGCAGGGCCAGGGAGCAAAGCCTCAGTCCATGGACATGAGTGGGAATTAGGGAATACTCCAACCCCTGCTGGCTCCTGGGACAGGGGTGTGGTGATCCCAAATCCCAGGGATGTAACCAGGAAAGCCACAGGATGCATTTTGAGCCCAGCAGGGCTTGGTCAGAGCAGGAGAAGGACGGGATGGGGGTCGGTGTGTCCCTGGACACGAGTGGAGTGTTGGGAGGGATGGATCAGAGCAGGCCGAGCTCTCAGGGAGGCCGTGGCACCCCTGCTCCTCCACGACCCCTCAGGTTCCCCTTAGCCTAAGGGGCACATGACATTCCATGGAATCAGGGAATCATTAAGGTTGGAAAAGCCCTTGGGAAGCATCGAGTCCAACTGTTCTCCCAGCACTGCCAGGGCCACCCCGACCATGTCCCCACGGCTTTGGTGACCCCACCCCTGCCCTGTGCAGCCTGGACACCCTTCCAGTGAGGAATCTTTCCCAATAGCCAATGAAACCTCCCCTGGCAGAGCTTGAGGCCATTTCCCTTGTCCTGCCATTCCCTGGGAGCAGAGCCTGACCCCCTCCTGCCAGGGATTGTTCAGAGCCACAAGGTCCCTCCTGAGCCTCCTTTTCTCCAGGCTGAGCCCCCCTCAGGAGTTCTCCAGACCCTTCCCTGCAGCTCCAGCCCTTTCCCAGCTCCATTCCCAGCCCTGGACACGCTCCAGCCCCTCAGGGTCTTTCTTGGTGGAAGGGGCCCCAACGTGGCTCCCATCTCCAGGCTGTGAACTCAGACTTTCAGTGCTGCTTGGACACGACACCCAAGGGACCTGGGGGAGGCCGAGACCTTTGGGAATGAGGTATAATGGGCTCTCCCAGCAGACTGAGGACAGGAACATCAGGAATGCAGCTGTGAGCTGCTGTTTGGGGTCTGACATCCAGTCAGAAAGTTCTTGGAAGCCCAGAAGGTTTTTGGGAGCCTTCCCTGCTGTGTACAAAGTGTGGAAATGGGGAGCTGTGCCCGGGGAAGGGGAGCAGATGTTGGGAAAGGGGGAAGATGTGGTCAGGAGCACACCTGGAATACCCTAAGCAGCTCCCTGGAGCTGCAGGTCCCTCACAGAGGGGACTGTGATGGCAGGGGGTGTGTGACAGTCACAGCTCTGGACACTCCTGGGGTCCCTCCCCTGGTTGCCCTCTCCTTCCCTGCTTTTCCAAGGCTGGGCAGCAGCAGCTGATGGGTCTGTGCTCCTCACCTGGAATGTCAGCTAGGCAGGAATATTGACAGCCCAGCTGCAATACTGACAGCCTGGCTGGAATACTGACAGCCCGGCTGGAATACTGACAGCCCGGCTGGAATATTGACAGCCCCACTGTGCCAGGACCAAGCTTAGCGCCTGTCTGCAGCCCCCCTTCCTCCTCCTCGCATCTCAGCCCAGTTCCTCTGTGTCCCTGTGTGTCCCTGTGTGTCCCAGTCAGTTCCTCTGTGTCCCAGTCTATCCCAGTCTGTCCCCATGCCCCTGGGTGCTGGCAGAGCTCCCCACTGCTCCCGGCGGAGCAGAGCCGGCCCAGCCGGCCCGACGCGCTCCTGCCACGCTCCCAGGACCGTGACTCACCCGGGGCTGGAGCATTCCACAGGCACATCCCTGCATTTATCTCCCGGGAGATAATCCCGGGGCACTGCGGGAGGGCAAATCCAGCCCGTTCTGCTTTTAGCACACTCGAGACAGCGTCTGCTCGCCCCGGGCTCCTTTGGATGGAGCAAAATCCAGGGAACCGGATCTGAGGAAGGCTTAGCTCCCTCCTGGATGTGCCTGTCCTTTCTCCATCCCTCCATCCCTTCATGGATCCATCCATCCGTCCATCCATCACCCATGGATCCATCCATGGATCCATCCATCCGCCCATCCATCGATCCATCCATGGATCCATCCATCCCTCCATGGATCGATCCATCAATCCATCCATCCCTCCATCCCTCCATCCATCCCTTTGGAATTGCTGGTCCATGGCAGCACTGTTTGAGGAGAAGGTGGGTGTATCCCAGTCATTCCCATCCAGGTGGGTTTGGGGAGCAATCCCTGGCTCGGGATGAGTTCAGGGCCCTATGGGGGGACTCCTCCAGGCACGTTTCCCATCCTGGAGAACACCTTGGGGTGCTCTCGTGCCCGTGTTCCATCCAGAATGTCACAGCCTGGCTGAGGGCATCACTCCAGTGGGAAATCCAACTGGCTCTTTGTTTTTCCTCCCCCAGAATTCCCCAGGGAAAAGAAACCTCAGATTTGCCTGGTTTGTACAGAGATCTGCTCCAGAAACATCCCTGGGCTGGCCAGGGCTGGGGGGCCTGGGAATTCTCTCCCTGTGAATCCCTTTTGAGGGGTGAAGGATCCCAATTGTGCCTTATCCCATTGTCCAAGTCACTGGAAAAGTCACAAGAAATCCACTCGGGAGAACCCTTGGGCAGCCTGATCCTGGGAACACCACCATCCCTAAGAAATCAGGCTGGAAAACCCTGGAGTGCCGGGATCTGGGGATTCCTGCAGCAACTCCTGCGTGCAGATCTGAGCACAGACTGAGGCTGCCCCATCCCTGGAGGTGTCCAAGGCCAGGCTGGCCAGGGCTTGGGACACTCTGGGATGGTGGAAGCTGTCCCTGCCCACGGCAGGGTCCTTTCCCACCCAAACCTGTTTGGGATTCTGCTTCCTCAGGGGAGTGCAGGGAGGGCCAGGTGCTTCAGACAGGGATTATCCAAAAAAAGAACAGGCAGGCACCTCCCATGAGGAATTTAGGACGTTTTAGGCACCTAGGTGTCACCTGAAGGGTGGATCCAGGGAGGATGATTTCAGTGTAAGGTGAAGAATCAAACTCCTGGTTCTTACTCCTGTCAGATTTCTCACGACATTCCCTGTCCTTGGCACTGCTGAGGCCCCTGGAATCTTGGGGTTTGGGTACCTCACAACAAGGAAGACCCTGAGGGGCTGGAGCTGGGAATGGAGCTGGGAATGGAGCTGGGAAAGGGCTGGAGCTGCAGGGAAGGGTCTGGAGAACTCCTGAGGGACCTGGGGGAGCTGAGTCTGGAGGAGGCCCAGGAGGGCCCTTCTGGCTCTCCACAACACCTGGACAGGAGGGAGCAGCCAGGTGGGATTCAGGATCCACTCACAGGGAACAAGGCCTCAAGTTCCACCAGAGGAGGGTAAAGTTGGATATTTGGAAATATTTCCATGGGAAGGGTTGTCCAGCCCTGGCACGGGCTGCCCAGGGAAGTGTCCAAACCTGTGTGAAGGTGACACTTGGGGACTTGGGGTCAGTAGTGACCACAGTGGTGGGTTGATGGTTGGACCTAATGATTTTCCGAGTGGTTCCATGATTCTGACCTGCTCTGAGCTGACCACGGCATTTCCCTGCTGCCTCTCCCTTAGAAGGAGCTGTAGCCCTTCCCTAATTTGCAGCCACCTCGAGCAGGGCTTAAGGAGCTGCAGAATCCTCGGGCTGAGCTCCCCGGAGAGGGCACGGATCGTTTGTGCCTCGCCGCAGGAGCGGCTTTGGATGCCAGCAAGGATCCGTGAGGATTTCTGGATTTCTGCCTCGTGAGTTCCTTGGCACCACTTTGGACATCTCTGCACAGCCCAAACCCCCCCGGGAGCCTGCAGAGCCTGGGGAAGGTGCTGGGTGTCACCGGGAGGGAAGGGAGCTCATTTGGGATCCTGTGCGGGATGCAAATGAGCCCCATAATGAGGGAGGCTTTGTCTGCTCCTGAGGGGCATGGCCCGGCTGCTCTCTCTTATCTGCATATCTCCAGAGATAAGAGGAGCTCCCCAGAGATAAGAGGCAGCTGCACCTCCCCCGACCTTTGGCTGCCTCCCTGTTCTTGGTCAGGACCATTTGGGGCACAATTTTGACCTTTTGGTCAAAGTAGAAGAAATGCTTTGGGTGAAGAGGGAAAGGAGGAAATCCCACAGCCATGGAACAGAATATTCCTTCTTTACAAATGAATTCCTCCCTGTGAGAGTGGGGAGGGCCTGGAATGGATTCCCCTGTGGCTGCCTCATCCCTGGAAGTGTCCAAGGCCGAGCTGGACGGGGCTTGGAGCAGCCTGGGATAGTGGAAAATGTCCTCGGCAGGGGTGGGATGGGAGTGTGTGAGCCCAGAGAGGAAAAATCTCCAGGAAGAACCTGGGGCCCCTTCCAGTGTCTAGAGGGACTCCAGGAGAGCTGAGAGGAACTTGGGGCAAGGGGTGGAGGGAGAGGACACAGGGAATGGCTTCCCACTGCCAGAGGGCAGGGATAGGTGGGATACTGGGAAGGAATTCCTCCCTGTGAGGCCCTGGAATGGATTTCCCTGTGGCTGCCCCATCCCTGGAAGTGTCCAGGGTTGGACAGGGCTTTGAGTGGAAGGTGCCCCTGCCCATAGCAAGAGCAGCACTGGATGATCCTAAAGGTCCCTCCTAACCCATCCTGTGATGATGAAAATCCCGAGCTGGAACACACCCACAGGGATCATCAAATCCAACTCCTCACCCTGCCCAGAACACCCCAAAATTCCCACCATGTAGCCGGGATTGTTGTTTTTTTGTACTGAGCAGCCTGGTCCAGAAATCCCCAAATTTGGGGAACAAAGTTCTGGTTTGTGATAATTGTGTGGAGAATCAACATTCCCTGTCCTCACGGCTGTCACTCCAGCAATGCCATCCCCTGAGCTGCTCTCAGACAGAGAGAGAACAGAGCCTCCTCTCACACCCTGCTCTCCTCGGAATTTCATTTCTATGGCTTTCCTTTCAAATCCCGTTACCCAGGAAGAGGCTGTGATCCTAAATTCTCAAATCCACACTTCCCTGCACACCAAACCAGGAATATTTTCCAGCCTGGGAATCTCGGGCTGGCTGAGTTAAATCAATCCCAGGCTGCTCCCTGTGCCCCAGGCGAATCCCCCTGGATTTGGACAGGGATGGACATGGACACCTACTTGCTCCGGAAGGCGTCCATGGTGCTCAGGACCTTTGCCAGCTCCGACTCCAGGTTCTCCTGCTCGAAGTTGAGAGCCTTCATCTCCTGGTTCATCTTGCTCATGTACTGCTCGTAGATGGCCTTGATGTCCGAGTCGGAGTGGGAATTGTCCTGGTCCTTCAGGAAGTTCCACCTGGTGGTCAGGACCTTGTTCTGCTGCTCCAAGCTCTGGACCTACGGCAGAGGTTTGGGAGGTGTCAGTGACACTGAGAGCCACAACCGAAGCACCGCAGGGCTGGGGATGTTGGAGACCTTCAGAGGAGCTGCTGGAGTCAGCAGATTTCCAGAGAAGGATGAGAAATCCCTTCAAAATTAGGCCTGAGGATGGAGGGTTATGGAATCATGGAATGGTTTGGGTTGGAAGGGACCTTAAAAATCACCCAGGTCCAGCCCCTGGCGTGGGCAGGGACACCTCCCTCTTTTAGGGCACCTTTAGGGGTTTTACATGATACCCACTAATTATTCATGTAGAATTTCTGTAACTTCTCAGTAGAACACAGTGACATCAAAATAAACACAGTGACATTGGAATAAACATGGTGACATCAAAATAAACACAGTGACATTGGAATAAACTTTGTGACTTCAAAATAAACACGCTCACATTGGGATAAACACCGTGACATTGGGATAAGAGAGTCACTGGCAGTAGGAATGGTCAGTTCTGTCCCTTCTGTGGGTGACCATGGGCTCCTGAAAACACCTCGGGATCACCAGATCCAGGTGGGATCACCAGATCCAGGTGGATCCACCCCAGCTCATGCTGGGATGTCCAGGCACAAAGAAAGGGAACCCTCTGCACTGCAAGTACGTACAGCACGGAGAGGTTCAGGGAATGAATCAGGTTCACTGCAGAGCAGCTCAGACAAAGCTCTGGAGAACATCCCAGGTAATTACAGACTCCAGGTGAGCTCCCTGCGCTGGCTCTGACAGGACAACGCTGCCCTTCCACCGCCCGCCTTTGAGGAACCTGCTCCTCTTTCCCAATATTCCCAATCTCACCAGTAAACGCTCCAAGTTTAACAGTTCTCATCTTCAAAGCTCTTGGCCAACTCCAATTAATTGGCTAATTGCTACCTCTGGGAGCAACCCCAGTCACGTTTTGGCTCAAGATGCCGGAGTTGCCTCCGAGTTTCCTGTGTTGCATCCCGGGATGACTCAGGGCCAGGGCTGTGCCGGGCACTGGGGGCAGGAGCCATCAGACCCCCAGCCTTGGCCTGGGGTCCAAAGGAGAGGCACAATTCCAGATGTGGCACCATCTTTCTCCAAATCCCTCTTGTCTGAACAGAGCGAGCAGCTGCGCAAAGCAAAACCATTCCAGTGCTTGAGAGTTTCCAGCAGAAGGGATGGGAGCGTTGGGATGTTCCAGGTCTCACTCTTGGAGACCTCATCCTTCCCTCCTGGGATAGGAATGGATTGTGCTCCCTGTTGTTCCCAGACCATCTCTGACTTTAATTAATTCCTGACCTCCTTGCTAATCTTCAGCTGCTCCTTTTCATCCCTCACATTCCTGTTTGCAAACCATCACTGGGCTGAACTGGTTCCATCTTGGCTTCCAACACCTGCTTGGAACTGGACCTTTAAGGTCCCTCCTGAGCCAGAGCATTCCATGATTCTGTGACTCCTGCAATGCCCCCCTCAGTGGAAATCCTCCCCTGCTTTGCAGAGGGATCACCCAGTTTTGGCCTCATCCCCTGGAATTTCATGCCTGAACACAGAAGTGGCCAAAATTTGGTCCTCACAGGCCTTCCCCTCTGGGCTGCTTGGGATGAAGGCAGGGCCTCGAACAGGGGCTCCAGGGCTTGGCTTTTCCCTGTCTTCTTTTCCATCTGTCTGGAAAAATAAATGCCAGCAGATCTGGAACAGCTGGAAAACCGCCAGCACCTCACCCCTGTAGCTGTGTGGTCACTTATCCCTGGAATCACCTGCTGGGGATCCAGAACATCTGAATCCCTGATTAAAAAGCCAAATTCTCTTTGACAAGGAAGTGTCATTCCTTTCAACTGGAATGAGGGCCTGGGGCAGGTGCCTGAAGTTGCCACTTGATGCAGCTCTTGAAACCTTCAGAGGAGCTCAGGAGCTGCAGTTGGAGACCTCAGCCCAGGGGATGTCCCTGTCCTCCGAGCCCCCGGCCCAGGGGGTGTCCCTGTCCCCCGAGCCCCCGGCCCAGGGGGTGTCCCTGTCCCCCGAGCCCCCGGCCCAGGGGGTGTCCCTGTCCCAGGATCCACACGGATCAGGAGGTCGCTGGGTTGGGTTTGTTTGGGAACCTGGAACTCTCAGCTCTTCCCTCCCTGGTGTCAGGACGCAGGCCTGCCTCAGGCCCGCGGCGTTTTGGCGCTTTCCCCTACTCCCATCCCTGCTCAGCAAACCTCCACCTCTCCACCTGGACAGTCCAAATCCCAGCCTCCACCACGTGGGTGTTTCCCACACCAGGTGTTCTCCAAATTCCGACTCCCCAATGCCACAGTCTTGGAGAGGCTCACAGCCCACCCGTGAGAGCCCTGCTGGCACTGTCAGGGGTCGCTGTCACCGCTGTCCCCCTTGGAGGGATCCACCGGGGATGCTCCCACGGCCTTCCCCTTCCCAGTGCGAATCCAGGTCCCCGGAGAGTTAAAGTGAACCAACCCCGGCCCGCTGGAGGCTGGCAGGAGGAGCTGCATGAAGCAATCCCGGAGATTACATCTGTTTACGGAGCAGGGCTCTGCAGGAACCTGCCTGCTCTGGGAGTTGTTTTCCTTGGAGAAACTTCTGCTTCTCCCGGCTCCACCGAGATGAAAGCCGCGCTTTCTTGGCCCCTCTCCCCAGAACAGCGGGTGTAGGGGGGTCCCCCTGGCCCTCCACACTGCCGAGGTGGAGGTGGGGAGGGGATTCCAAGGATGAGATTCCAGGGATGAGATTCCAGCTCTCTTCAGCAGCTGGAATTGGAGCTGCCGCCATCACCGGCATCACTGCCCGTGGCTGTTTGGCCATCCAGGGAGCCAAACCCTGCTGCCCACGGTGCCTCCGCCGGGGCTGCTCTGGGGGTCCGCCGGGACCTCCCCGGGGTGTCAGGCACAGCCCCCAGGGATGCTGCCTAAACCTCGTTAGACAGAGAGCTTGGAAGGAATAACTAATTGGGTAATTAGCCCGGGGTTCCCAGCCTCGCCACCTCGGGGAGCCACCCCGAGAGCCGGGGCAGCGCCCGCGCCCCCTCCCCAGCGCCGAGCCGGCCCTACCTTCTCGATCAGGGTCACGAACTGGTTGTTGAGCACTTTGATGTCCTCCTTCTCCTGCTGCCGCACGGCCTGGAAGTCGGTGTCGATGTCCAGGCGCACGGGGGGCGGCAGCCGCCAGTCCCCGGAGAACGGGGGGTAAAGCAGGCTGCCCGGGGAGCCGTGCCCATCGCTGCCCGGGGAGCCGTGCCCATCGCTGCCCGGGGAGCCGTGCCCATCGCTGCCCGGGGAGCCGTGCCCATCGCTGGCCCCCCCTTCGGGGCTGCGGCGCTCCGGGGTCGGGCTCCCGGCGCCTCTGCCGCGGCTCATCCTCGCCGCCGCCTCCCCGGAGCACAGCGAGCCGCTGGAGAAGGCAGAGCAGGGGTTGGTCATGCCCGGGCTGCGGCTCCGGGGAAGGGAAAGGCAGAGGGAGGAGAGGGCTGGAGGTTTGCGGCTGCTGCCTCCGAGAGAAGGGCGAGCAGTGCAGCCGGGCTGCTGCGATTCCCGGCTCGTGGGCTGGTAATGAATTCCAAACACCTGTTCTGCGATGTTCATTAAACGGAGGAGGGTGGAACCCTTGATGGAAATCCAGATCAACCTGTTGGCCTTTTTTTTTTTTTTTTTTTTTTTCTTCTCCCTTTCTCTCCTTCTTCCTACCTCTGTCTGCTCCCTCCTTTCTCCAGGAGCTTGTTTGTGTGAGGAGCACTCAGGCCCTTGCAGCAAAACCAAATCCTCCCAGGTAATTCGGGCCCCGGCAGCTGCTTCCCTCATCCATAAAAGGTGAAGGAAGGAATTGGAGGTGCCGGGCTCGGGAAGGGCTGCTCCAGGCACAGCTCTGCACAGGGACTTGGCACAAGGAGCCAGCATCAGCCCCTGGCTGCTTTCCAGCCCAAATTTGCAGGAAGGAACAGTGATACTTTCTTTTTTCTTTTTTTTCTTTTTTTTTTCTTTTTAATACGGGAGTGTTTAAAACCATAAAGAGTCTGAACTGGCTAAAGGAGGAGTTGGGAAATGCATCCCAAGCTTGGTGTGGCTGGAGCTGCTCCTGCTCTGTCGCCTCACGGGCACAGCGTGGAAGGGTCTGGAGCTCGGGTGTTTTAGAGGATAGGTCTGGCTTTAGGGATGTCAGGTCCGGTTTATGGATGACAGGTCTAGTTTCAGGGAGGATAAATCTGGTTTTGGAAATTGTAGGTCTGGCTTTAGGGAAGATAGGTCTGGTTTAGGGAGGATAGGCCTGGTTTTGAGCCCGCTGGGAGTGGGGTCCAGGAGTGCTGAGGTTATTCCCTCATCTGCTCTGGCAGCACCAGAGACCCTCCAAACCTCTGGGCCCCGAGGTGAATCTCAGGTGCCCAAGACCCATTCCAGTGCCCCATTCCCATTTCCCCAAAGCCCTATAAAAGCCAGAGATACCAAAACCCTCTGAATTTCAGTGAGTTCTGGTGTCCCACCCTTAAATCCCTGTTTGGTACAAACCCACCCTGGATGTGCTTTCCTGCTTTGGCTCCGTTCCTCCTGTGAGGTTTGGGAAAGAAGAATTCCCATCTGTGCCTTGTTCAGTGGCATCCTTGGGAAGGGGGGTCTCCTCTGGCCACCCCAGTTTCCATTTTGTGGGAAAGCTGCTGCATTGCTGCTCTGGTTCTGCTCCACACGAGGATTTCCCTGCCAAGGGAGGTGAGGGAAGGTGAGGTTGGATCTGTCACGGACGTGCTCTGACAAGAAACGTCTGCTGAGGAGCAGCTGCAGTTTGGGGAGGACTTCCCAGGGAAAGGGGCCTCATTCCTTTGGAATTGACCTTTCCTTCAGGTGGAATTGCAATATTGCCAGGAATGGGTTGTTTTCCACCTTTCCAAAACATCCTTTCCAGGGAAAATGCGTTTGAACACCCGGTCACTCCCTCAGTGGGTCCTTGGCAGGACTCCTCAGGGTAATGCTGATGGTTTATTTTAATGATTAAGCCCCAATTCCTGGCTGGGAGCAGCCCTAGCTGGTGGCTCCTGCTCGGTGGGTGACATTGTCCCATCCTTGTGGCCTTCTCCGATGGCTGCAGGCAGGGATGGGATCCCACAGGGCAGCAGGTCAGGGGCTGCCCTTGGCCTGGGGCTGCCCGTGGTGCTGAGGGTACTTGGGACAGCCCTGGGAAGGCTGGAGCCCTCTGAGGCTGGGCTCTGCTCTCATCCTGGTGGGAAGTTTCATGATCCCAGGTCATCCCACCTATCCGAGCATCACTCCCTGCTCCTTTCTCCTCCAAGGATCAATTCTTTCCCTCATCGTTTTTCTTCCACAAAGTGAAGTTGCCAAACCTAGGTCCAGCCTGTGGGAACAACAAGTTTGGCTCACAGAGCATCTCACGGTGCACTGTGGCCAAGAAACCTCTCCAGGTGATCGGATCCAAGTGGGTCTTGATGTCTTTTTATTCCCAGTTCCTGTACAGAATTGTGTCCTGCGTCCCCCATCCCTGGAAGTGTCCAAGGACAGGGCTTGGAGCAACATGAACTAGTGGAAGGGGGTGGGATGGGATGAGATTTGAGGTCCCTTCCTACCCAAAGCATTCCATAATTCCATGATTAAATGCTGGAGGTGGGCTCAAATCCCTCTGCCACAGAAATGTGCAGAAGGATGAAAACTGCCTTTAATTCTTGGGAAAGGCAGCATGGAACCCTGTTTTTCACTAGGATCACTGGAGCTGCCCTGCTCCGAGATGGATGAGGCTTTTCCAAGGGCTGTGTCCTTCCAGCAGGATGGGTTTGAGTTGCAGGTGACACGGGATGTGTGGGAAGAGGGTTCGGCCTCTCCTCTCAAGGCTGAAGCTGCTGCTGGCCTGCCAAGGGCTCAGTGGAGCCCTGTGGGAGGGGAACGCTCTGGGGAACGCTGATTTCAGTGCCCACGGTGCTACTTGTAGGCGTTTTTGGTGTTTGTAGGGAAGGATCCTGTGGCTCCGGGCTGGAGAAGGGAGGACCTGTCTCCAGTTCAGCCCCTGGTTCCTGCCCCTGCTGCCCTCCCTGCCTGGGGGAGAGGCTGAGCTGATTCAGCAGCTCCTGCCCTTCCTGATGTTGTTGGTGCTCCTCCTTGGCCAGGAATTTGGTTCCGTTTGGGATGGGCTGGTCCCCAAAATGGGGCTTTTCAGCCTTCCTGGCTGCAAGAAATCCTGCTGGAAAGGGCCAGGGACACAGGAAGGTGGAAAGGGGATGAAGGCTCCAGTCCCACCCAGCTGAGCTGCTGTGTCCTCCCTCTGCCCTCCCCTGTGCGCTCACAGTCTTGAATCCTGGTGTGGCTGGGTGTGGAGTGATGCCAGGATCTCCCACTCTGGATGCGTCACTGCATGGGGGTTTTTGGGGGGCTGAGGCCTCCAGTCAGGGAGATTTAAACCATTCCAGGGCGCCTTGAAGGTGCTTCAACCCCCTTGGAACAACCTGGGAAATCTGTGACCCTCCCCTGGACACCGGGAGTTACTGGCAGCACCTGGAACTGCCCTTCCAGGGTTATTGGCTCCGTATGTGCAGGCGGAGTGGGACAATTTATCAAGGCTCTCCCAGTAATTGGTGTTTATTAATGAGGAATAAAGTGGGAATCAGCCCCAAGGGATGTGAGTGAGGAGGGGGAGCAGGACTGGCGGAGCTCTGGAGGGAATGAGAGGGTCAGAGGAGCCAGGTGAGGGAGCTGCCCCTGGAATGGGAATTGCCTCTGGAATGGGAATTGCCCCTGGAGCAGGAGCTGTGTCGGGCTGGACACACCCGGCTTGGAATGGCCGGAACTGTGGTCACACATGGACAGGGAATGGCCGGAGCTGTGGCCATGCATAGACAGGGAATGGCCGGAGCTGTGGCCAAACACTGGACAGGGAATGGCCGGAGCTGTGGCCACAGAGGGGACAGGGAATGGCCAGAGCTGTGGCCACAGGGGGACAGGGAATGGCCGGAGCTGTGGCCACAGAGGGGACAGGGAATGGCCGGAGCTGTGGCCACAGGGGGACAGGGAATGGCCAGAGCTGTGGCCATGCATAGACAGGGAATGGCCGGAGCTGTGGCCATGCATAGACAGGGAATGGCCGGAGCTGTGACCACATGAGGGACAGGGAATGGCCAGAGCTGTGACCACAGTGGGGACAGGGAATGGCCGGAGCTGTGACCACAGTGGGGACAGGGAATGGCCAGAGCTGTGACCACAGTGGGGACAGGGAATGGCTGGAGCTGTGGCCACAGTGGGGACAGGGAATGGCCGGAGCTGTGGCCACAGGGGGGACAGGGAATGGCTGGAGCTGTGGCCAAACATGGACAGGGAATGGCCAGAGCTGTGGCCACAGTGGGGACAGGGAATGGCCGGAGCTGTGGCCACAGGTGGGATAGGGCAGAGCAGCTCGTGGTTCTGCTGCTGGAGCCTCTCCGAGGTCAGCTGAGGTTTAAAGAAACAGAAGGAGGAGAGGATTTATTTTGTGAATTGTGTGGTTTGGTTTGGTTTGTTCAGTTTGGCCGCCGGCCCCGGGCTGGGCGGGGCAGGCGTTTCCTGCTCCACCGGGGGCTGCGCTGGGCTTGGAGGTTCCAGTTTGGGACTGGGGGGGTTTGAGAGCCCCTTCCTTCAGCTCTGCTCTGGTCCCTCTCCGCATGTCCCTCTGGGGAAGGGGGTGGGCTGGGGACACGTTTGGGGCATGCCAGGGTGGGACAGAGGGGCTGAGGGAGGTCCATGGCCCTCGAGGGGCCCTGCCCAGCCCCAGGTGGGCACAGAGGGGGAAAACCCTGCTGGGACAGGGGTGGGGGACACTGCAGGGATGCTGCAGGGACAGGGACAGAGGGGACACTGCAGCCCTTCCTCCCCGTGCTGGGATCGGGCTGTGCCGCTGGGAATGGGAGAATTCGATGCCAGACTGGGGGGTGTTTGTGGGCCCTGGTTTGGGGGTGGCTGGGGGGAGCTCTGCCACCTCCCCAGGCTCCTTTCCATCCCTGCTCCTTCTCTCACTTCATTATTCCTTCTCTTACCTTCCCTTACTCCTTCTCCCCCTCGCTCCTCCCTCCTCGTGTCCCATTCCCACTCCCACCTCCTCTTTTCCCTGCTTTCTGCGCCTGCCTACAGCCATCCCCATCTCTTCCCTGCTTTCCTCTGGCATCCCAAACCAGGCTCTTTTTGATGTCTGGGAGAAGCGCGGGGAGGCTGAAACTCAGCCCCAAGCGGGCGTCAGAGCCCAGGAATGTCCCGCGGGGCTGGGACGGCCGGGACCTGCCCACGGCAGCTTCACTCCCAGGAACCTTTCGCACTCAGCTGAGCTTTGGCTGGCGGAGTTTCCAGGAAATTTCAGGTATTGAAAGGAAAAAAACACAAAACAAAACCACCAAACAAAACAAAACAAAACAAACAAAAAAGAAAAAAGAAAGAAAGATAAAAAGAAAAAAAGAAAAAAGACCCCCCCCAAAAAACCCCCACAAAACAAACAAACAAAAAACCCACAAAAACCCAAAAAAACCAAAAAACAACCAAAACCCCCCAAAAAACCAACCCCATAAAAACAAAAAACCAAAAAACCCACCACCACCACTCAAAAAAAAAAACCCCAAAAAACCAACAAAACAAAAAAAAACCCCACCACCACAAAACCCCACCAAAAACCAAATAAAACCCCCCACCCCCCCCGAAAAAAAACCAACCCATCCCCAAAAAACCCCGAAAACCCCCACCAAACAGGACTAAAGCCAGGGGTGGTGACGTCTCCCATTCCTGCCGGGATGCTGCCGGCTCTGCCCCCCGGGCAAGGGGGCTGGGTGTTTTTGGCTGTGCCACGGTGGGGAGGCAGCTCTGGGTGCTGGAAGTGCCCCAGCACTGTCTCCCCGATGGTGTCAAACAATGGAATGTTCGAGTGGGAAGGGGACATCAAAGCCCACCCCTGCCGTGGGAGCGGCTCTGCAGGTGGGGTCTCACCTGAGCCCCCTCCCCTCTGCCCACGCTGGGGGTGCTGAGGAGCTGAGGGGGTTCTGCTTCATCTCTGAACCCGCTTTTCTCACCCCAAAGTCCAGGAATGATCTCCCCAGGGAAGCTGTGGCTGCCCCTGGATCCCTGGCAGTGCCCAAGGCCGGGCTGGACGGGGCTGGGAGCAGCCTGGGACAGTGCGAGGTGTCCCTGCCATGGCAGGAGGTGGCACTGGATGACTTTAATGTCGCTCCCAACCAAACCCATTCCACGGATCTCCAGCTCTCTCTGTCCACCACCTCCCCTCTGGGCTGCCCTGGGAGCTGCAGGTTCCCAGTTCCCTCTCCAGCTCCCGGTCCTGTTAACTCTGGCAGGCGGCTCCTCCTCGGAGCAGCCTGGGAGGATTCACACCTCGGCGTTTCCCAATCCCCACGGAGCAAATGACTTCACTCCCTTCAGCAGCAGCCAGATCCAGCTGCGATCCAGACGCTCTTGTGTCACTTTAATGAGGCTTTTGTTTGCTCTGGGTGTCACTCCCAGGCTCGGGAGCACAAAGGAGGAGCTGCTGCGTTCTGGGAGCCTCTGGCTCTTCCGGAGCTGCGGCAGGTTTAGGAGCCAGCTCCCTGTTTTGCAACAGGTTGTGTGCATTAAATACACCGGGATCAGGTTGTTTTTAGGATAAAAAAGGGCCTGTGACATCCCAGTGACAGAAGGGGAGGATGTTTGCATCTGGAATTGCAGGAACATCCTTCTGCCCCAGTTTGGGAATTTGTGATCAGAACAATCCCAGCTTGCAGCAGCTCCTCTCCCAAAATCTGAGTAGCAGCAGGAACTTTAGGGCTGGGATATCTTTGGGTATATTTATTTTTTTCCTCCCAGTGAGGATTTGGGCTCATCCACAAGCTGGGAGCAGAGGGTGGTGGGCGTGGGAGAGGGGATGGGCCACTGCTAGAGGCAGTTTGTGTGGGGACAAACTGAGGGACAATTTCCTGCGGGCTCAGGGTAGCAGCTCCTCAGCTGCAGAGCCAGGGCCTTGTGCCTGCAGTTTCCAGGGCCACAGGCCCAAATCACCAGGAAAAAAGTCTATTTTTCCCCATTTTTTGCTGGCCACTCATCCATGGAATTGGATCCATCTCCCACTTTTCCCCTTGTGCTGCCAGAACCTTTCTGGCAGTGCAGGGCGGGTGTTTGGCCATGGCCAGACCTCACCACAGCGTCCCTGGGGTGCCTTGTGCTGCTTCCTAAGTCATGGAATTGTGGAATTGTGGTTGGAAAGATCTCCAAGATCAACCCAAGAGCCACATCCACTCTCTCGTTGAACACATCCTGGGACGGGGCCTCCACTGCTGCCCTGGGCAGCTGTCACCCTGTTCTTCTAAAGCTCTTCTCAGCCTCCTGAAGTTCACATTTTTGGAGTCAGAATTCTCACAGTTTTCATATAAACAAAAGTCAGTGTTATTCTCCCTGTCTGTTGTTTTGCATTCCTTTTTGGAGGAGGAGAGATGGACTGCTGCTCTGACCAGTGTGGGTGAGAGGAGGTGATAACCCCATCCTACAATGCACAGCCAGTGCCAGAAATGTATAAATACCAGAGAGAAAACATGTATAAATGAATGTATAAATACCAGAGCCAGAATTAAACCTGCTCTCCCTCTCCTGATCTGAGCTCTGTGTGTCTGTGCCATTCATTTTGTGTCATCCTGCGCCAGGCGGCTGTGCCAGGTGTGAAATACAAAGTTGTGTTTTGTGTCAGGGAAATAAAAAGAATCTGTGTAATTGTAATTGTGGAACACGGCCATGGGACAGTTATAAAGATAAGTTCTAATAAAGAACTGAGGAAAGCGTGGAAGGAGGTTTTTAAACAAACTTTGCTTGCAATTACCTATTATAAATCTCAAGCTATTCTGTAATAAGAGTCTTTGAATTATAACTTTAGAAGCTTGTTTTGTATTAAAGAATTTTGAACTGTAGTTTTAGAATGTAAAAAGGCTTTCTCACAGACTGATAGAAAAACATCCTGGATATGGAAGAAAAGATTTCAGCTCACTGATCTATGGTTCCTGAAAAAGGAAAACTGAACATCGCTATCAAAGACTGATAGACCTGGAAAATAGAAACTGGACCCCACATCTGGAAGCTGGACCCCATCACCTGGGGTACAGATCCTGGATGTGCATCCTGGGATATTGAAATTTAAAATAGACCACAATAGGTATTGAATAATGACGTTAAAAATTGGAAATCGAAACTGCTGAGAAAAGCTTATGAATATGTATGAATATAGCCAATAAAATCCCAGCAAGTCCAGCAATCGGTGTGCAGTCAGAGGGAAAATCCTTCCAATGTACCCAGCGCTGCCTTTGCTCAGATTTTACTATGCTAATTAATCAATTATTAGATTGAATTGCTGCTTGACATATTTGCCGTGTCAGTGTCTCATTTCTGGCACAGGGGTGCACAGCCTTGCCCCTGGTGACATTTCCCCACATCCCCAATGCTGTGGGGCAGGGTGGAGAGGGGCCCAGCCCCAGCCCCGCTCCGGGTCTGGAATTCCTGCAGAGGGGCACTCCTGGGGCTGGCGCATTCCTCGACCCACGGCCCATCCCGGTGCATCCCGGAGGGAAATCTGGCACGGCTCTGGTGGGTTTGGAGCCCGGGGTGCGGGCTCAGCCCCAGGCAGCACCCAGAGGCACGGGCAGGGCTCTCCTCCTGCTCCACTGCTCTTGGCCCCGGCGTGGCCCGGGGCCCGTGGCTGTCCCCACGTGTGTGACGTGTGCCAGGGCCACCCTGTAATCCCTGTGAAGTCAGAGACCAGGGCTGAGTCATCCCGAATTTTAACTCCTGGGCTCAGATTCTGAGGCGCTGAGTCACACCCGGAGCACTCCGGGACCCGGGCGGGAGGAGCTGGTCCTGCCTCGGAGGAGCTCTTTTGCCCGGATTTTTGGGGGGCAGAAGCTCTTCCCTGCACTGAGGAGCTCTGGAGCCCACGTAGGGCAGGAAGGAAACGTCCTCAGCATGGAATTGTGGAGTGGTCCAGGTGGGAAGAACAGCAGAGCCCATCCAGTGCCACCCGTGCCATGGGCAGGGACATTTCCCGCTGTCCCAGGCTGCTCCAAGCCCCGTCCAGCCTGGCCTTGGGCACTGTCAGGGATGGGGCAGCCACAGCTGCTCTGGCATCGTGGAGAACTGCTCTTTTCCCTGGCACTGCTTTTCCCTGTCTCCTTTTCCCGCTGAGCCTCCTGAGACACTAATTTTGAAGATTTTAGAAAAGCTAAAGTTATAGTTAACAACCGATGTTGCTGATTTAGCTGAAATGAATAGAAAAGCTTTGCTGAAATCAGTTAAAAGTTGGAGGATGGTTAAAAGAAACCAGATTTAAGATAAGCTACCCTGGATTTAATAACTCATTGCTTGTCAACTTTATGTTTGTGTATTATGAAAAACAGAGAAATTAATCAACAGAACACAAGACAATTGCAAACCTCCCGTTTCCAGAAACCCATGGAAATAGTCCTGGAAAACAGGAAACAAGGAATTCTAACCCCATCTGCATTGAAAAGCTTGAAAATTTAGAATGAGGAAGACTCGTTTTACTTCCTCCTTTTGGTGACCACTCCTCACAAAAGGGCCCCGGACCCATTTCAGGGAACAAACTCTGCATGTTTAATCGCCTTTTTGTCAATTAGCATCTGAAGCGGAGAGGAGGAAGTGACAAGGGGATGAATATGCATTTGTACTTTGTGTATTCAACACTTTTGCAAATAAAAGGCTTTGTAATTACCTGTGATGTTTGCAGTTCCCATTAGGGAGCTATCCCAATAAACATACACTTTCTGACTTGAACTGTTAGAGAGTTTTTTGCCTGTCACAGTTGGATATCGATATTAGATCGATATTCATATTTTAATCAATCACTCTCTCCTCCCGTGGGAAGTGCCACGGGTGGAGCTGGAGGCTGGAGCTGGATTTGGGATGCAGGTGGGTGTGGGATGAGGCCATCGGGAGCTGGAGGAAGCTTCCAGGTGTGTCCCCTGCTCCATGGAATGAAGCAGATCCACGCTGGACCTGCTCATCCCTCCCCTCCCAGGGCGGCATGGCAGTGTGGGCAGGTCCAAGGCAATTATCATCACAATTATAATTGTAATTATTGTTGTCAGCGCTGAGCGCATTGATTAGGAGGGGCCCGCGACAAACAGACGGCCCCACCCTCTGCTCCATCAGCACCAGGGCTGGGCTCCAGCGGCTCCAAGGCTGCAATCCTGCCCTTTGCTCCCACTGTCCTTCCTGCTCCCAGCTCCCCACCCCGGAGAGGACCAGAGGAAAGGAGAGAACGGCTCCTTCCTTCTGGTACCTTCCATCTTTGGGTTCAGTCTGGCCCCGGAGCAGCTCCTGCTGTTGGGATAAAATCCCTGACTGGAGCAACAGGTCAGAATCCCAGATTTGGGAGCTCGGGTCTCCCCAGTTCTGTAGTTCCTGCAGGAGAACCCTCTGCGAGCTGGATTGGCCCCTCGGGGCTGGGATAACTCAGGGATTACAGCAGCTGTAAAATCCTCGTAAAATGTTCTTTGTTTGCTCTGCTCCCATCCCTCCAGTGCAGCCAGTGAGTCACGGGGAGGAGGCATCACCCCTTCCCCCAGACCCTCTGCTCTCCTGCTCCTTCTCCTGCCCCAAAATGGGCTCCAGGTTCTCAGCTTGGAGCTCTTTTAGGAATGTCCTTCAACCTCCCATTGTGACCAATGCCAAATCTCTTAAATTCCTGAGGTGGCACATAGAAAACATCCGAGGTGAACAAACCCCTCCTGGACACGGGCTGCCACCTCTGGAATTCTGGCTGGTCCTGAGCAGGAGGAGTTTTCCCTGAAAATGATGGAGTTTTTATAAGATTCCAAGGGATTTTCAGAGCCACGTGCTGGTGACGTGTCCCTCGGTGTGTGGGGAGAGAGGGAGGTGACACCGCTTCCACTCCTGCCTCCCCCATGTCCTTCCTGCTGGACAGTTTACCTCCCAGTTCCTTTTCCATGTTATTTTTCTCCCTTAGGAGCGTTTACCAGGCAACAAATCCCTTTGATTTTGCCAAAGATCCTGGAATTCCCTCCTGGCAGCAGAGGGTGAGGAGCAGCTCCATTCCCGTGTCCTCCCTGGGGTTGAGCCCCCAGATCCTTGCCCACCATTCCCTTTGCCAAGGGCTGCACAAGGAATTGGGGTGGGAACTGAGTGTTTTGGGGGCAGTGAGATCTTCACCCATCCTGGATTTGGAAATGGGATCCACTGGTGCAAAGTGGCTTCATGCCATGGCTCTGCCTGAGGAGAGGAAAGAGAGCTTTGATAGGAGCATTTTTTTGGGATGACTCTGCTGGGTTATCGCCCTCCTCACTCTGTTCCTTGCACCGTTCCCTCCAGCCTGGGCAGGACTCAGGCCCCAGACCCCTGCAGCCATCCTGGGCTGTGTCATCCTGGGTTTATTCCAGCTCCCACAGACTGGGGTTCCCTCAGAGCGACCTCAGGGTTTCCACCTGCCCCGGGAAGGAGTTTGGAGCTGGCAGGAGCAGGGACGTTGGAGGAGCAGGGACGTTGGAGGAGCTGCTCAGGCCAAGTGGGACCCTGGGAGGGACAAGGCCAGCCAGGGAGTGACAGGGACACAGCACCATGGGGTGGTCCAGGAGCAGCCTCACCTTGGGAAGGGTTACCTGGAGAAATGCGGGTGGAGAAAGGAGAATTTCCTGATGATTCTGTGTTTGGGGGCAGATCAGCCTGGATTGTGTCACTTTAGCAAAGACTGAGGGGCTGAAGTGAATTCAGGGATGGAAACAGGGCTGGGGAAGGGGCTGGAGCACCAGGGAAGGGTTTGGAGAACTCCTGAGGGAGCTGCAAAGGGCTCGGCCTGGAGAAAAGGAGGCTCAGGGGAACCTTCTGGCTCTGCACAACTCCTGACAGGAGGGGACAGCCAGGGCAGGTCGGGCTGTGCCCTCAGGAACAGGGACAGGAGGAGAGGAAAGAATCTTAGGCCATGCCAGGGCAGGCTCAGGTTGGAAATCAGGAGGGATTTTCCCATGGAAGGGTGGTTGGCCATCGGCAGGGGCTGCCCGGGGGGGTTTGGAGTCCCCATCCCTGGAGGTGTCCAAGGAATCCTGGACGTGGCACTGAGTGCTCTGGGCTGGGGACAGGGTGGGCATCGGGCACAGCTGGGACTCACCGATGGTCTGGGAGGGCTTTTCCCACCTCAGGGATTCTGGAATTCTGTGTTTGTAGCTCAGGGTGTGTGAACTCTGCTCTGGCCCTGGGAGGATTCGCAGTTTCCACCAGAGCAGCCCCTGGAACCTGAGCAGACCAACAGACCCCAAATCAGCCGGATTTTGTGAGAACAGGAGCTTCCCATCCACTCCTGAGATCTGTCTTTTCCAGAAAAACTGAGCCCAGCATTCCCAGCTGGCAGTTTCACCCCAGCACCGAGAGCTGCAGTTTTAATTTGTTTGTTTGTTTTTCCTTAAGGCTTGGGCTATGGGGGGGACTCTCAACTTTCATGTCAAAATTATCCAGGCGAGGATGATTATCCCTAATTAGAACTATATTTATCCATATTCCTTCAGGTTTTCTTGTGATCAGAAGGTCTTGTAATTTGGGGGAGAGGGAAAAAACAGCTCCAGGCCCTTGTCCAAAGAGCTGGAGAGGGGGAAAGTGCACGGCTGGGACACTGGGACACCTTCCCTTTGTGTCAGGCTACACTCCCTGTCCCTGGGAAGGATCCCTGGGAAGGATCCTGGGCTGGGCTGGGTTTCCTGGTGTGTTCAGGAGCTCCTGGCAGTGGGCAGAGCGGTGGGGGTGGAAAAGCTCCTCTGCAGAGAGGGCAGCAGGAATGTGGGGGTGGAGGGAGAGATTCCAGCAGGAGCAACTCCTTGGGGGCGTCCAGGTTGTTTGTAGAATCATGGAAAAACATAAGCTAGAAGGGATCCATGAGGATCATCAATTCCAGCTCCTGACTCTGCACAGGGCACCCCCAAATCCCCCCAATCCCCAAATCCTGATCCCGAGAGTGCTGTCCAAAGGCTCCTGGAGCTTTGGCAGCCTCGGGGCTGTGCCCACACCTTGGGGAGCCTGGGCAGTGCCCAGCACCCTCTGGGTGAGGAACCTTTTCCCAGTATCCAGCCTGACCCTCCCTGGCACAGCTCCAGCTGCTCCCTGGGTCCTGGCCCTGCTCCCAGTTTCTCATGGTGTTGGTGGCCGGTTTTGTGCTGTATCCAAACATTTGGGATTTTGGTTGATAGCCCTCTTGGGTTGCAAACAGGACAGGTGTGGGAACTGCTGAGCTCCAGGAGCTCAGGGCTGGGATGGTTTTCATGGCCAGCAGCTTCCAGGAGTGGCCAAGAGCCGAGCCAAGAATTTCCCAGCCTGAGCAGGGTGGGCAGAGCCAGAGGAGAGGTGAAATGCAGTTCCTGGAGGGAATTAGGAGCTTGTGGGAAGCCATGGGAACACGGAGCTGGATCTGTCACCCCAGGCAAGCTGAGAGTGCCCTGGGCACCCTGAGGCGCCTCGAGACTTATGGAAAATATTGAATGATTTAGAAAAAAAATCCTCCCTGTGAGGGTGGGGAGGCCCTGGAACAGATTTCCCAGAGCAGCTGTGGCTGCCCCTGGATCCCTGGAAGTGTCCAAGGCCAGGCTGGACAGGGCTTGGAGCAGCCTGGGGCAGTGGAGGTGTCCCTGCCCATGGCAGGGGGGGAACTGGATGGGCTTTAAGGACCCTTCCCACCACAACCATTCCACAGTTCCATGATCCCATGATTCTGTTCCTACTGGTCCCTGCACTAATTCATATTTGGGTTTTGCTGTGTTCCAGCAGGAGAGATGCTGGGATGAGGAATGCCGGGATGAGGAATGCTGGGATGAGGGGTTCCTGGGTGAGGAATACCTGGATGAGGCGTTCCTGGAAGGCTTGGAGCAGTTTGGGTGAGCCTGGATCTGGCCACCTCTGGCAGAGCCCTGATTCCTGTCCCGGTGCAGGGCTGGAAAAGCGAGGAGGAAAATGCAGTTTCCACGTGTAAATCCATGAGAAGTTGCAGCCTGAACAATCCATCGGCCTCTGCCAAAGGCACTGAGGCAGGGAGAGGCCACGGCAGGGAATTCAGGTGCTCGGAAAAGCCTGAATTGATGGAATGTGAGGGTTTTGGTTCAGGTTATGTGGGATAGAGCTTGGAGGGTGTGGCTGGGATGGGGGACAGTGTCTGGGCCAGGGGATTGCACTGCATCAGCTCCAAGGTCCCTTCCAACCCCAGCCATTCCCTGATTCCCGTCAGCAGGGGAATCCCGCCAGGCTCACAGGAATGGTTGCAGCCCTTGGGAGGTGGCAGAAAACGAAACCAGGCACCAATTTGGGGACACCCAGGGGGACGCTGGGTGCTGGGTGCTGGGGACACCCAGGGGGACGCTGGGCCCTGGGTGCTGGGGACACCCAGGGGGACGCTGGGCCCTGGGTGAAGGGAGGGAGGCATCAACCTTTGGAACCCCGCGGATCAGCAGCGTGAGCAGGCGGGACAGGACACGCCCTGTCGCCGGGCTCAGGCTGGAGCTGCGTCATTCCAGCAGCTTTTATGGCCCAATGACCCAGGAAATGGGCCTGGGGTCCATAAAATCCCGATAAAGGCCACCTCATCCCAATGATCCATGCTTCAGACGGTGCCTCCAGTGTGGAATATCCTGAGCTGGATCCCCAGGATCATTGATCCAACTCTTGCCTGGTCACATCCAATCTTTGGGATCCAGGAGAACAAATTCTCTCCGACCATTCTCTGCTCACAGGAATTATGATGAGCTGGAAGTTTTGATTAATGAGGCTGCTTTGATTCTGGAAGGGGGAGGTGGGTTCACAGCGTGGGGAGATCTTCAGGATCTTGGGAAAGGTGCTGTTCTGTTCCCATTGGTTTGGGGTGGGTTTAGCAGGAATAAGAGCTTGGCAGTGCCGTTGGATGCCAGGAGGATTTCTCTGGATATTGTGAGGAATTTTTCCATGGAAAGGATGGTCAGGCACAACCTTAGGATCAGGAACCACCTGCAGGGTCTGTGCAAACAGAACGTATGAACGCTCCTGCTCCCAAAAGCTTTCAGTCCAAACACGGAAATCCAGGCAGGCAGCAGGAGGGATCCCCTGGGATAACACAGGAGCTGTGGAAATCCCACAGGAACACATTCCCAACACATAACTTCACTCACCTGCAAAGGTTTTCCTCTTCCATGACAATATTTGATTTTGTTAAATATTTTTTTTGGCACTTTCCGGTTGGAATTGTGAGCCTGTCTTGTTTTCCCAAGGATTCATGCAAGGATTGGTTGTTTCTGGGGTTTGGCTGTTCTGGGAGTGTCGGAGCCTGTCCTGGATGTGCAGGACCAGGGGGGATGTGACTCCCAGCGTGGCAGGCAGGGAAATCACTTCCCCAAAAAGCCAAAAGTGAGCTCGGTGTCACCGAACCCCAGTCCCCGGGGTCACTGGCCAGGGCTGGGAGGAATTTACCGGTCGGGGCGGTTGTGAAACAATCCCGGGTTGCCATGGAACAACAACACAACAAACCCTGGGACACCTCTGGTGGCCACGTCTGGCCCTGCCCCATCTGGCTCCGACCTGGGCTCCAGCGGGGAATATCCACCTGGCAGGGGGGAAGGGAGAAAAACTGGGAGCAGCAGGCAGGGGATGAGGCTTCCTGATCCCACCTGGATTGCTCGTGGTGCAGGGAAGGAGGGCTGGGCTTGGGATGAAGACGGGCTCACACTCCCCCAAATCCAGGGTGAAGTCCAGCTCAAAATCCCAAACTGGGATTCCTGGAGGCTGCTGGGAGCGGCTTTGCCTTTGTGGCAGAAGGTTGGGATTCACCTGCCTGGATGGATTCACCTGCCTGGATGGATTCACCTGCCTAGATTGCTCCTTCTGCGTTGCCTTGGGTTTTCTCTGAGTTTTTTTAAAGCCTTCCACTTGTTCATAAGATGGAGTCAGATCTTTAGTTTCTGTACAATATTATGGGTCAGTTTTTTACTTTCTCACACTTTGGAACATAAACAACCTTTCTTGGTTTTGTTCACTGTCCTTTGTTTACGTATTTCTAGCCTGAAAATAATGTTGGTTGACAGCTGGTCTGGCCAGTGAGGTGAAGGGGCAGTAACCCCAGAAGCCAATCCACAACCGGACCCACAAATGTATAAAAATGAAAGAAATAAACAGACTCGCCCTCTTTTTGGGGAGCAGCTTTTCACTGCAGCCCTCCTGCCTCCGTGTTGCTGCTTCTCGTGCTGTCCAACACTCCTGTGCCTCTCGTGTTGTGTAAAAGTCCCTGTGTGCTGGTCCAGGCTGGAATCCAACCTGGTAACGACCAGGGCCGGGTGGGAGTTGTTGCCTGAGCGTCAATCCCACACTCAGCTTCCATCCCTGTTTGCTCAGGACACCCCAGAGCTGTCCCAGGAGCAGCCTGGCTGTGTGAGGCTGGACAATGCTGTGCTCCAGCTGTGCGTGGATGGATGGATGGATGGATGGATGGATGATGGATGGATGGATGGATGGATGGATGATGGATGGAGAGATGGATGGATGGATGATGGATGGATGGATGGATGGATGGATGGATGGATGGATGGATGGATGGAGAGATGGATGGATGGATGATGGATGGAGAGATGGATGGATGGATGATGGATGGATGGATGGATGGATGGATGGATGGATGGATCCATGGATGGATGGATGGATGGATGGATGGATGGATGGATGGATGGATGGAGGGATGGATGGATGGATGGAGGGATGGATGGATGGAGGGATGGATGGATGGATGGATGGAGGGATGGATGGATGGATGGAGGGATGGATGGATGGATGGATGGATCCACGGATGGATGGATGGATGGATCCACGGATGGATGGATGGATCCATGGATGGATCCATGGATGGTTGGATCCATGGATGGACAGATCCCTGTCTGTCCTCCAGCCCCAGGGGAGGCGCAGGGTGTGTCTGTAATGCTCCACTTTGTTTGCACTCAGTGGATTATTTTTATAACCTCAGGATCAATTAGGCTGGAAAAGACCTCTGAGATCACCGAGTCCAAGCTGTGATGGTGGGAGCCAAGCCAGGTGCAGGGCTGGCAGGAATCCTGCAGGAATCCTGCCCCGTCTCTCTGTGCCCGGATCGAATTCTCCCTTTTCTGTCTTTACAAAGAGAATTTCCCTGCAGCAGCCGGGCCTCTCCTCCCCCCAGAGCAGGAAGGGTGGATTTTGAGCAGGCTGAGTTTGCAGCCAGCCTTATCTCCCTGTCCTGGGGACAGAAAAGCTGAAGGGTGACACTTTCAGGCCAGACTTTGAAATCTCCTGGGGAATTTACGACCTGATAGTGAAGGGCTGAGGCTGTCTGGGACTATTTGGAAATGGTGAAAACCCTGAAACCCAATTTTTTTTTTCTCTCCTTTTTTCTTCATAGAACCCCAAAATTCAAGCAGGGACCCAGAAAGTTGAGCCAGAATTTTAATTCTGTCACCTTTTGAGTGCGGAGTAAATGTTGGGTGGGAAGCAACCCTCCTAACCCACCTCGGTTTTTAGGATTTATTTGAGGGATTAGCAGGAGTGGGAAGGGCAAACGTATCCCCCTGGCTGGGCAGGCTCTAGGTGCCACTGGCAGGGCCCTGGTTTATATTAAACAGGCAGGACCTGGCACCGGGGCTCCTTTATCAGCTTTGGGCCGTGCCAGGGGAGAGCCCGCCCGCAGCACTTCCAAACCCGCGTGTCCCCCCTGTGCCCCCCGCCCGCTCATTGAACAATGTCCCCCCGGGCGCGGGGGACAGCGGGGACCGGGGCTCGGCGCTCGGGGCTCGGCGCGCAGGTGGCGGAGCGGGGACAGGCGCCAGGTGTGTCCTGCACCTTCCCCGCGGCCCTTCCCCGCTCCCTCCGGAGGGTGGGAACGCGGCCAGGCACACCCAGCTCGGAGCAGTAAAATGATCCCTGCTGTGCCCTTGGGCCAAGCCCAGCTCTTCTAACGGATAAAAGGGGAGGCAGCGGGAGCGCTCTCACTCCCCCGGGCTCCGGCGCAGCTTCCCCCGAGCTTTGCGAGAGCGAGGCATCCTCAGGCACCCTCTGCGCAGCATGTCCCGCTCGGTGACCTTCAGCTCCCGCTCGGCCGCGGGGCCGGCGCTCAGCCAGGTGCGGGTCAGCTCCGTGTCCTCCACCCGCAGCTCCGGCCTCGGCCGCGCCGGCGGCTTCGGCAGCGCCAGCCTCTACAGCCTGGGCTCCGGCAAGAGGGTCAGCCTGGGAGGGGGCAGCTCCTTCAGCGTCCGCTCGGGCTACGGCTATGGGGGAGCGGGCTTCGGGGGCAGCCTCAGCCCCGGCGGCATCCAGGAGGTCACCATCAACCAGAACCTGCTGACGCCCCTCAACCTGGAGATCGACCCCAGCATCCAGAGGGTCCGCAAGGAGGAGAAGGAGCAGATCAAGACCCTGAACAACAAATTCGCCTCCTTCATTGACAAGGTGAGTGCGTGAGTTGGCTCAGAAAGCCGGGGGTGCTGAACGGCAGCTGGGACCCAAAATTGGTTTAATCATGAATGGGCTGGGGATCAGTCCTGGAGAACAGGGTGGGATCTGCCCTCTGCAATCAAATAATTCTTATTCTTTGATGTATTAAAGCCCTGCTGGCATTGCCAACAGAACAGGTTTTTGCCTTTCTCGGGCTGCCTGTCTGTCAGCCCTGATTTACCTGGGGTTGCCCAAATGGGGTGCAGGCTTTGCACCCCCACCCCAGCACCAAATCTGGGGAGGGAGAGGCTCCTGGAGGGGGTTGTCCCAGGAGAGCAGATGGAACCAGAGCCTGTCCCAGCAGAGCAGATAGAACCAGAGCCTGTCCCAGCAGAGCAGATGGAACCAGAGCCTGCCGCGGGTGTTTGTGCTGCCCTGCCCAGTTTGGCTCTCTTGCACTAATTGACCTTGTGTAAATCCCGCTCTGGTATCCCCGAAATGTGAGGAATCCAGCCCTGGAGTTGGAGCAGTTGGAGGGTTTGAGGTCTGGGGCCGGCTTCTGTCAAGTGTCAGCCCTGCAGAATCTGCTTTTCTTTAATTCACCCAAAGCCTCAAAGTCACAAAGCAGGTCCCAGAGCAGCCACCCTCTTTGGCATGGTCTCCACGACCCCACTTTAGTGTTTCCCATGAATGCCCAAGTTCCTGGGACGGGATTACTCCCTGCAGCCCAGCCCTTGCACCTCCTGCATCTCCCCCTCTGCCCCGCCACCCCCAGGTGCGGTTCCTGGAGCAGCAGAACAAGATGCTGGAGACCAAGTGGAGCCTGCTCCAGGAGCAGAAGACGACGCGGAGCAACATCGCTCCCATGTTCGAGTCGTACATCGCCAACCTGCGGCGGCAGCTGGACGGGCTCCTGGCGGACAAGGGGCGCCTCGAGGGCGAGCTCAGGAACATGCAGGACCTCGTGGAGGACTTCAAGACCAAGTAAAGTATCAGCGTCCCCCTGACGGGGTGGCGGAGCTGCCAGCGGGGCCGGTGGCTGGGCACGGACATCCCCGGCTCCCCTGCCAGGGTGGGAGATGTTTTGTGAGGTGTTCAGCCCAGGACTCTTCTTGCTGGTTGTTTCTGGCTCCTTCTTCCTGCGTGGGCCAGTGCCTCTGTCTTCTTGGCTTTGCTTTGGGGCCTCCTCAGGGTTGGAAGTGGCATTTTGGTGAAGGTGATGTTTCTGGAGCCTCCCTGGAGTTGGAGGTGCTGCTCTGGAGCCTCCTCACGGTCAGGAGTGGCTCCTTGGGGGCTCCGAGAGTTCCGCAGGAGCTGCCAGCTCCTTCCCTGGGCAGGGAGTGGAGCAGCTGCCCTGCCATTCCTCAGTGACTTTCCAGTGTCACCTGGGAGGAGCCCCAGAAGAAAGGTGGCCTTTGTCCCAGCCCGGCCCAGCCGGGAAATGTCTCTGAGAAAGGAAGGGAAGAATAGGACGGGGCTGGCAAACTGGATCAGGCAGGAACTGCAAACAAACAGAGCTGATAATCCCCAGGGTGTGTTGAGGGAGAGTCAATACCCGGAGATTCCCAAAGAGCTGCTTGGGAATGATGCTCCCCCCCAGCCCTGCCTTTCATCTCCGTTACTCCATCCACAGCCAGCCTCGGAATCTCTGCAAGGAGCTGGATTGCAGCCAGAGGGGTTCAAACCCAAAGCTGGGTTACATTTCCCATGGATTCAGTCCTTTCCATGGATTTATTCCTTTAGCCTGCAGATCCATGGAAAGCCAAACCCTCTATGTGCAAACAGAAGGGAAGCAGGAATTAGGAGCTGAGGGAGTGAGGATGCAGTGACTAGAATGCAGAACCTGCTGCTCTCCATTTATTTGGAGAAAATCTCATTTATAGATGGAAAACCTAAACCATGATGTGCTCTGGTGGTGCCTGTGGTCTCTTTTCCACAGGTCTGGTTTCCACAGGAATTCCTGGGTGATATTTAGGGGAGGAAAGGCTCCAGGGATGAGACCCTGCCCCTCACTCAGGAATTGCGGTGGGAGAGGGTGTGGAGCCAGCTGGGATCACGCTGCCCCCAGGGCTCAGTTCCAAGGGGTGAGAGTGTCCTGGGCTTCCAGAGGGGCCTCAGGACAATATTGGATGATTTAGGAAGGAATTCCTCCCTGTGAGGGTGGGGAAGCCCTGGAATGGATTTCCCAGAGCAGCTGTGGCTGCCCCATCCCTGGCAGTGCCCAAGGCCAGGTTGGACAGGGCTTGGAGCAGCCTGGGATAGCAGAAGGTTTCCCTGCCCATGGCAGGGGTGGGAATGGGATGGGCTTTATGGTCTCTACAAACCCAAATCATTCCAAGATTCCATGCTTTACCCGTTCGTTGACCAGCTTGGTGGAGCTGCCCCCAGGAAATGAGGAATTTCATGACCCATCCTGGAAGAATTCAGTGTTTTTATCTCTGTCTGCTGATCCCTTGTGTGCGGAGGTGGCACCTCTGCGTCATTTCCTGGGATTTTTTCCTCTGGAATAGCACTGGCAGCTCACTGACCTCCAGAGGGGCAATGTCCATTGATCCCAGCGTGGATGGGCATGATTCCAGGCCGGAGCAGGAGGGAGGGGCAGGAGGCTGGGAAGGTGAAACAGCTCCTGCTTTGGAAGGCAAATTCCAGCTCTGGCCATGCAGGGCCCATGTAAATAAAGAGCCGTAACGTGGAAACAATTCCCAAACAGCCCAAGTGCTTCCTGCTGTGTTCCTGGATGGCTTTCAGGATCCCCAAATCCCCAGAGCAGGTTGGGGCTGGATATTTGGGCAGGTTGGGAGTGCACAGACGGGTCCAGGTGGGCTCCAAGAGCCAGGTTTGCAAATCAGTGGTGGTCCTGTAAAATCCATGGAGAGGGATTTTTATCTGCTGGAGAACTTTAGGTGAACCCCTGGGGATTTTCAGGTGTGCCCCTCAGAACGGGAGTCACCAAGACGGGAATTTGGTAAGGCTTTAAAGGAGAATGAAGGTAATTAATTACCTTTGGCTCTTCCCAGGACAGTGCCGTGTGTTCAACACCTGCAAATTGTTCCCAACAGTCTGGAATAGGGGAGTGCAGAGTGGAAGCAGCTCTGGCAGGTGCTGGGATCAGCCCAGAGGAGTTTGTGGGATCTGTCTGTGTCTCTCCTGATTTGTATTTGCTCCCTGAAGGGTTGGTGACAAAGTGGGGGCACAGCCTCCCCAAAGGAGGAGCAGGAGCAGGAATCTTCTGAAGCACAGGGAATTTTAAGGATTATACTTTTTTAAGCAGGGGATGCTTTTCAGGTGACGGTGGTGGTGTGGAGCAGCTCACCCAGAGCAGACCTGGCACCACTGCTGCACCAGCCCCGGAGAATTGCTGGGCTGGCTCCCAAGAAATGGAGGGACAGAGAACTGGGATAACCTTTCACTGAGATGTTTTTCCTTTTATCCAGGCTCTAACCTCACAGAAATCCCTTTTATTTTTTTTTCTTGGCAGGTACGAAGATGAGATCAACAAGCGCACGGCGGCCGAGAATGAGTTTGTGGTGCTCAAAAAGGTGAAGTCATCATGGGTCAGGGAATGCTCCAAGGGGTTGGGTGGGAAGGGACCCTAAAGTCCATCCCATTCCCACCCTGCCAGGGCAGGGACACCCTCCATGGGCCCGGGGTGCTCCAAGCCCCATCCAGCTTTGGACACTTCCAGGGGTGGGGCGGCCACGGCTCTTCCCTGGGATGGATCATCCCAGCCCTTTCCCCCCATTTGCTACAACTCACAGGTTACTCTTTGCCCTACTCACAGTTTACTCCAGCTCTGCTGAAGCTCTGAAGGGCAGGATTTTATCCCACACCTGCCAAAGGCAGCTCAGGGGAGGCCCTGGGGTCTCCACACACGCAGGGAAGAGGTGTCGGGTCCCAGGGGTACTGGAGATGATGCCAGATCTTTCGCTGGGATCTTTCCTGAGGTCTCCGTGTCCAAACTGACACTGAACTTGCAAAGAGGAATCCAGGGACTCTCAGGATCTGCACTCCAGCAGCATTCATGCCCTGGGAGATGATTTGGAGGCCCTGGGGGACACCTGGAGCTGGTTTGGGGAGCTCTCCTTTGGAAGCCACCAGGGCCTGTGTGAGCTCAGACATCAAAGCTCCCCAATCTCAGTGGGTTATTCCTCATTTTTCCAGGATGTGGATGCTGCCTACATGAACAAAGTGGAGCTGGAGGCCAAGGTGGATGCTCTGACAGATGAGATCAACTTCCTGAGGGCTTTCCATGAGGCGGTGAGGACCCTTCTGCTGCTTCAGAGGGGGAGAACAGGGAATGCTGGCTGGAAAAATGAACGTGGGGGAGGCGATGGATTCCTGGAGCCTTTCCTTCCCTAAGCAAAGCTGTGCCTGCGTGTGAAGTGGTTGCTCTGAATTCCCATGGATTGTCTGACGGATTTCTCCCTGCCTGGGATGTGGGATGGATGGATTGCAGACACAATGGGACAGACGTTGTGTTTGGGGTGCTGTTTGTGTGAAAACAAGAGAAACGAGTGGTGTGTAGGGATTTAGTGCTGGGGGAGGTGGTGCTGTGTGACAGGAATGAGGGAAAGCTGCTTGTTCCCAGCTCCTTCCTCCTCCCCATTGCTTCAAAGATCAGGGATTGCCTGAGCTGGACACACATCCTTGGGAGAGGGGCTGGAATTTTCCCCTCCATGTTCTGCAGCCAGCTGGGGCTGGGTCGTTGTCTAAGGAATGGGGTAACAGTGGGGTAAGCAGCCCTGCTGCCAAAGGAGGGGTGACAGCTCCAGCTCTGCTGCTGGTTGTTGGTCTTTGCTTTGCAATTTGGTTCCCTCCAAATTAATGATTATTTTGATGGGATTCTTACCTGCCTCTTGCACCCAAAACGACAACACAGAGGCAGGAGGTCTGCAGTGAAAAGCTGCTCCCCAAAAAGAGCACAAGCCTGTTTATTTCTTTCATTTTTATACATTTGTGGGTCTGGTTGTGGATTGACTTCTGGGGTTACTGACCCTTCACCCCACTGGCCAGACCAGCTGTCAACCAATATTATTTTCAGGCTAGAAATACGTAAACAAAGGACAGTGAATAAAACCAAGAAAGGTTGTTTATGTTCCAAAGTGTGAGAAAGTGAAAAACTGACCCTTAATATTGTACAGAAACTAAAGATCTGACTCCATCTTATGAACAAGTGGAAGGCTTTAAAAAAAAACTCAGAAAAACCAGGGCAACAGCCTCTCTTTCCCTTCTCCCCTTGGGTTCTCCCTTTGATTTGCTTCCAGAAGAGGGTCCCTGGAGCCTCTCTGGTTCACGGGCTGGGTTTTCCTGCAGGAGCTGAACGAGCTGCAGGCGCAGATCTCGGACACCTCGGTGGTGCTGTCCATGGACAACAACCGCAGCCTGGACCTGGACAGCATCATCGCCGAGGTGAAGGCGCAGTACGAGGACATCGCCAACCGCAGCCGCGCCGAGGCCGAGGCCTGGTACCAGAGCAAGGTGAGCTCCGCCGGGGGGAGCGCCCAGGGAGACCCCGGAGCCCCTTCCTGTGCCTGAAGGGGCTCCAGGAGAGCTGGGGAGGGCCAGTGAGACACATCCCACTGCAAATGGATGGGAGATTGGGAAGGAATTCCTCCCTGCGAGGGTGGGGAAGAACAACTCTGCAGCACTCATTGCTTAACTGCTGAAGTTGGTAAGGGAAGGCCTTAGGAGGTGGCACAAAGGTGGCACAGAGGTGGCACAGAGGTGGCACAGAGGTGGCACTGCCCCAGGAGCCTCCAGCAGGATGGTGCCCAGAGACTCCTTGTGGATTCCACTGAGTCCAAGCCACTGCCTGATTCTGTGGGGACAGTTTTGGTGCTCTCTGCCACAGCGTGGTGTCCTCACAGTGACAGCAGTGCCACCCCAGGAGGCTGCTGGCCTGGCTGCTCCTGGGGTGGATTTCACAGAGGAGCTGTTGCTACCCCGTTGTTGTTATGATTTTCAGACAGCGCAGAAATAACAACATGACTCTCGATATGATGGTGAAAATGAGAGCAAACTTTATTCTTCTAAATTCTACTTTTATAGAGTAGTTTGGTACAAAGAACATGATTGGTTATTCAGCATCTACACCCTTCAGTAAACATTTCTTTCCAGTAAACATTTTGGAAAAACACCACTTGCGGATGGTTTCTCAATTCCCAAGGTTTCTTTGAATTCCTCCTTTAGATTTCTCAGGCTAACATGAGAAAGTTGCTCATCTGCCTTTCACACAGACACTGGCAGAGCCTGAAGCCCAAGTTCAGACCAATGTCAGGCCCACCCCATCCCTGGATGTGTCCAGGTTGGACGGGGCTTGGAGTACTCTGGCACTGTGGAAGGTGTCCCTGCCCTCACTGAATGGGCTTTAATGTCCCTTCCAAGCCAAACCATTCCATGATTCCATCATCACCAGCTCTGTCAGCACCTGTAATCCCCTGTGCCAGGAGTGGAGGGGGACTCTATCCCGCTCATTCCCTGCCATCCTCACCCCATCCCTCTGTGTCCCGCTGCTCTGTCCCAGTACGAGGCACTGCAGGTGACAGCTGGCAAGCACGGGGACGACCTGAAGAACACCAAGAACGAGATCACGGAGATCAACAGGGTCATCCAGAGGATCCAGGGGGAGATCGAGAACGCCAAGGCCCAGGTGAGGAGCTGCCCCTGTCCTGTCCCTCTCCAGCCTCAGGGCTGGGACCTGGCACTGACCCCTCTGGGAGCTGGGGGCAGCAGCTGGAGCTGTGTCTGGGGAGGGCCAGGCTGGATACTGGGAAAAGCTTCTGTCCCCAGAGGATGCTGGCACTGCCCGGGCTCCCCAGGGAGGGCTCACAGCCCCGAGGCTGCCAGAACTCAAACAACACTCCCAGGTGTTGAATTTCAGGGTTAGTGGGATTTTTAGGGTTGTCATGTGCCGAGCCATGATGGTCCTTGTGGGTCTCTTCCAACTCCGGATATTCTGTGGTGCTGGGGATGTTTCAGGGGTCTGGGTGTCACACAACACCTTGAGCTTGGTGATTTTGGAGATCTTTCAACCTTCACAATCCCGTGGTCTGCAAGAATCATTCCAAGGGGGCTGCACTGCTCATCCTGAGGGGTTTCAGCCCTGCTGGGGGAGGGGGAGCGTTGGGAGCAGGGCGGTCCTGCCAGGAAGGTGGATTTGGGAGAGGACGAGTGGAGACGGCCCTGGGACACAGAGGGGCCACCACACCACCCTGGTGCCTTCCCGTTCCTGGGATCGTTGCCTTTCCCAGCAGGGAACACCATGTTTGGGCACACGCACAGAGGTTTGGGGAGCTCTGTTTGCTTTCATGGGGGTTTTATCGCTTTATCAGGGCCGTGGCACAGGCCTGGCCTGGAGCTCCAGATAAACCTGGTGATTCATCCCGGATTATTTGGTTTCAGGGCAGGGAGGCTCTGGCACCAGCTGAGAGCTGCCCAGTTGGGGCTCTCTTGGAGCACAAAGCCTCTTGAGAGCCCTTCCTGCCAAACATGGGGCTGTGGGGGTGCAGCTGGGGGTTCCCTGGGGCCCCACAGGGCTGGGCTTGGGGTGGATCTGGGTGTTTGGTAGCTCCAGGTGTGCTCCAGTCCACATCTCAGTTAGACAGAGACTGCCCAGCTCTGAAAAAAACTGGGGAAATTAGCAGAGAAAACCTGAGCTTTCCTGAGCCCCAAGGGATATGTGCGATGTGGGGGACTGGGAAGCTGAGGATCACCTGAAAAAAAGTGCAGCCAGTGGGGAGGGGTTGGGTCATCCTGGGAGACCTTGGAAGGAGATGAGTTTCCGTCTCCATTCAGTGCCCAAAAAACCAGGTAGGGATGAAGTCCCAGGGATCCAGGTGAGCTCCAGCTCCACGAAGAGGGGCTGGGCAGCAGAGCCAGAGGTTTGGGGCACAGGATCCTCCTGCAGGGATCGGCAGCCCCCTAATGTGGCCGCTCTGTCCCCGCAGCGAGTGAAGCTGGAGGCGGCCGTGGCCGAGGCTGAGGAGCGCGGGGAGCTGGCCCTCAAGGACGCCAGGGCCAAGCTGGCCGAGCTGGAGGACGCCCTGCAGAAAGCCAAGGCCGACATGGCCCGGCAGCTCCGGGAGTACCAGGAGCTGATGAACGTCAAGCTGGCCCTGGACATCGAGATCGCGACCTACAGGAAGCTGCTGGAGGGCGAGGAGAGCAGGTGGGGACCCATGGGAGGATTGGTGAGCAAAAATCCCCTGGGTTCCCTCTGGGAAGGGTCCAGCCCTTTGCTCCCTTTGCCTGGGGACACTGTGAGAGCCCCGTTCCCATTTCCACAAGGAAATGCAGGCAAGGAAACCTCTAAAAAACTGAGCTCTGGTCCTGGAAATGCTTCAGCTGAAGAGCCAAGCTGGCAGATTCTGGGGAAAAAAAATATGGGGAAAATAAGTGAAGAAGGAAAAAATTTGTGTCCATCATGTTTGATGCTGTGGCAGAACATTTCCAAGTGGAAATAGGTGTGGAATTAGGACAGAACCTCTGTGCTCTGTCCTCCCCACCCATGGCAATAACAGAGCTGGTGAATGCAGGGCTGGAACAAAGCCCTGCAGGGCCCGGGGATCTTCCCGGGGTCAGGTGCAGCTGGAGTTGTAACTCCCTGCCTCTGTCCTCCCCCTCGACCCCCAGGACTGAGGAAAGCTGAGTCTGATCCCTCCCCTTCCCTTTCTCTCTTCCGACAGGTTGGCTGGGGATGGAGTTGGCAACGTCAACATCTGTGAGTGGATTTTGTTGTTTGTAGCGATTCCACCTCGTTCTAAATCCATGGGAAAGGGGGTTCAGAGTGTCCCAGTTCCCCCAGTTCAGCCCCTCCTTACTGGGAGCACCCTGAGACTGGGGGTGGTGCTGGGGCTCCATCCTGGGCTCAGCTCTGACTCATCTGGATGAAATTGGGCTTGGGGCAGCACTGATCTTCCTTCCCTCCCATTTTTGTGTGGGTAGAAAAGCACTAATTGCAAATGCATCCCCTGGGTTGGGAATTAGTGCACAGGTGATGGCAGAGGGATTTTCCACCCTGGGAAGTGTTGGATCCTCACCTGGCCCAGACCTTGGGCAGGAGCTGCTCTCTCAGGGATGCTCCAAACCAGCGGCTCTGATTTTCAGCCACTTAATTCCTGCTGGGAATTGGGGAACCACGTTCCCACAGCTTTGGGGCACCAGGAGATGAGCTGAGTGTGGTTGTGAAATGGGATTCTCCATGGATTTTCTAGGGGTTCTTCATGAGTTCCCCAAGCTCAGGGCATCCTGAGCCAAGTAATGGGATTCTCTATGGATTTTCTAGGGGTTCTCCATGAGTTCCCCAAGCTCAGGGCATCCTGAGCCAGGTTGGGTGATGGAGTGACGAGAAGGAAGGACTTTAAACTGAAAAAGGGGAGGTTTAGATGGGATATTGGGAAGAGATTCTTCCCTGTGAGGATGGGGAAGCCCTGGAATGGATTTCCAAGAAGATGCCCCATCCCTGGCAGTTCCCAAGGCCGGGCTGGACGGGGCTTGGAGCAGCCTGGGACAGCGGGAGGTGGGTGGCACCGGGTGGGCTTTAATGTCCCTTCCCACCCAACCCATTCCACGATCCCGAGGGTGCCCAGCTGGGTGCGGGTGCTGATTCTCCCTTCGGTGCTCTCCCTCCCAGCCGTGGTCAGCTCCAGCGGCGGATACTCCGGCTCCGGCGGGCTCCTGGCAGCGGGGCTGGGAGGCCTCAGCCTGACGCCAGGGATGGGCAGCTCGGCGCTGGGGCTCTCCTCGGGAGGCTCCTCCAGGTCCTACACCGTCACCACCACCTCCTCCAGCCGCAGGAGCGTCAGGAAGTAGCTCCAGGGACGGAGCTCGGCGCTGCCAGCGCCCAGGAAAGGGAAACCGCGGAGAGAAAAGCCTCGGTGCCTTCTGCAGGATGAATTGGCTGCAAAAATCCTGCAGTGCTGAGGCCCTGCCCTGCCCGGGCTTGATCCTGCGCTCTCGGGTTTGAGCCGTTCCCCTGGGAGCAGGATCAAGCCCGTGGGGTGGAATTTATCCCGGGATGCAGGTGGGGTATCCCTGCTGTTACCCCTGTGCTTGGTACCCCCTGCTCCGGGCTGGATTTCACCCTTGGAAAGGCAAATCCCACATTTCTGCTGTGCTTCTGCAAAAGGCCAGAAGATTCTTTCCCTCCTAACAGGATTTGGAAGACTCCAATCCCTCAGGGGCCTCAGCCCCTGCCTAGGGCTCACCCTGGGTTGGGTTTTTTAAATTTAAATAGGAAGAAAACCATGATATAGGAAGAAAACGGGTTTGGGTCTCCCCTTATTTTCTTTGGAAATGGGCTCAGGGTTGGGATTCAACATTCTCCTGTGACCAAAGGCAGCACAGACAGATTGATTTCAGACTCCTCACAGAAAAAGAACTCCTCAAGAACCTCCTACAACCTTTCCCTCTCTTTAAATGAAGCCCAAAGCTTGAGGAATCTAAAACTGCTTCAAATTCCATGTGTCCCACTGAACTGGGAGATAAATTCCCTATTTTTGGGTGTCTCTGTTTACCACTCCCTATTTCAGGGTATTTAGTGATATCTGGAGTCTCCTGCAGTGAGGGTTCAGTTGATGCCCCATTCCAAAAACTCCTCGTTCCTGCCAAAATGGGTCTTCAACGTGCCAGGGAAATTGTTACTGCAGTGGGAAACGTTTTTAGGGAACTTACTCCAAGGACCTGCTCCCGGTTTTTATGATGATGTTCAGCCCTGTCCTGGCATTGTGTTTGGGGTTGGATTTTTATGCTTTTTATGTCTCTCACGAGTCCTTTAATAAAGTTTCCCTTTTAGCTGCATGTCCAGACTCAGCCGAGTCCTTTGTGCTGCCCTGGGTGCTCAGGAGTTCTGGAGAATATCCAGGAATCTCCTTCCTGCCGTGCCTGTCACCCACCAGGTTCTGTCACCTGCAGCAGGGGCAGGGTTTGGGGTTTGCTGCATGCACAGCTCATTCCTGGTGGGAATTCCCGATGGGAATTTGCCTGCCTGGACTCTGGGCAGAGGGATGGTGGGGGGGTTTGTTCAGAGCCATTGTTTGAGCTCAGGACTGAAATGCAATCTGGTTTTGATTGGAGGGAAAAGTGGGATTTTAGTCCTTCTTGCTCATGGATTCCCTGGGAAAAAACCAGCAAAAATCCTGAGCATGGAAAAGACCCTTTTGTGTCCCGGTGCAGTGGGAAGTGTGGGGAGCTTTGTTTCCAGCTTTGCCACGATCCCCTGTCCCTGTCCCAGCCCTCGCTCCCTCGGGGGAGGGTTTGAGCCTCCTTGGAGCTGCGAGATGGGGTCTGGCTCACCTGGAACAATTCCTCCTGCCTGTGGGGCTCCAGGGGGAGCTGGGCCCATCCCTGGGTCTCTTCCAGCCCCGGGGGGGATGTTATAAATGTGTAGCAAATTAAATTAATAAAAGGATTTTATTAATAATTTGCAAAATAGAATTTAGAAGAAGCCACAAGCAAAAATCAGTGTCGAGCCTGGGGTGGGCACTGGGTGAACTCTATCCTGCCCTGTTCACAATTTCAGTCGCTGTGGGGTCAGTTTTTACAGTTTTCTTTGGCTGGACAGGGCATTGCCTCATACTTCTTTTGTCTTTCCGATTTCTTTTCCATATTCATGTAATTCTGTCCTCACTGCCACACAGTTGAATGGATTTCTGAGTAGAGATGAATACTTGATTCGATTTCTGGGAATCTCATATGAGTGGGCTTCTCTCTTCTTGTATTCACCCTCCTTTTTGTTGCAAATTTTGGTCCTTGCTTGAGTTTCAGGCGTTAACAATTCCTGATCATTTTTCTTTATTTCCAAGCCTGAGTGACTGTTACCATATTCCTTCTAAAAACCATTGATCACAAACACGAATAATTTCACATTATCTTACATGAACATGAATTATTTCACATCACATTGTACGAACACGAATTTTTTACATCCTATATCACAGGGGACAAACCCTGGCTGGAGCTGGGACCAGAGGCTTTGGGGTCACTTGGGAATGCTGATTCCTCTGGGATGGGGGGGTGAATCCTTGATGGATTCCTCAACTGCCTCCTACCCAGCCCCACCACGGCCCAGCACCTCCCACCTGATCTGTCCTGAGCCAGTCTGGGGAGGAGGTGCCACCATTCATCATCCTTTGGGTGATTTTGGGATACCTGGGCAGGAATTGTGTGGGTTTGGGATCCCCGGGCAGGAATTGTGTAGGTTTGAGATCCTTGTTGTTATGAACATCAACCAAAAAAAATCCAATCCAAACAAATTTGATATTGCAGCAAATAAGTTTAATTGTGTTAATCAAATAAAAGGATACATTCAGATAAAATGTATTCCATTCTTTATGAAAGTGATTTAGCAGTGAATGGACCCGGTATCAATAAAGCATGAGCAAAAGGCCGGCCGGGCTGGGGTACATGTGCAGGATTCAGGACTCTGCCACATGTACAATCAAAGCCTGTTCCATTTCCATCTATATTTTTATACTGCAGCTAACACTCCATCTCCTCCCATCTTTGATTGTCTCCTCCCAGTTTAGGTTCTTGGAATCTGCCTCACCTTCCTCATTGCACATGCTCCAGGTGATGTTTGAGGCTCTTCAGACTCTTCTGGGTGGTCTTTTGATGAAGGCTCCACTCCTCTTCTTCGTATCCTTCTTTTAACCCCGCGAGTTACATGTGTGTGCCAAGCTAGTGTTATATAACTAAACAATAAGTTCCAATAGATAAAACAATAAATCTTAAAAATATCTGGATTTGTCTCGGTTTTCCTGGACTCATCCCAAAACTTTTTTAGTTTTAAGGACAAGCTTCTACTCCCCAGAACTAGGAATTTTCTGCCTCGGCTTGGCTACATCCTGCCACATAGCTTCTCATGATATTTTTGCCAAAGAACGGGGGGGCTCTTCTAACACTATACTTTTATTACTGGAGTTAGTTATACTAATTCTGCTGATATTGATTATATATATAAAGTTACAATTTAGCACGAACCATCCTCACTTATCCCATTGTGGAGGAGCTGTGGGTCTCACTCTGCATCGCCAGGGATTTCCAAGCGCTCCAGCGCTGCTCCTTGAACTTTCGGCTGCAGGGCCTGGGAGGGGCTGGGTGCAGGTGACACCCCTGGAGGTCAGGGCCACCCCGGGGCACCTGCACAGGCGGGAGCAGCTCCTGTGGGATCTCCTGAGGTGTGACAAGGCCGAGGGCAGGCGCTGCCCCTGGGCCGGGGCGTCCCCCGGGGGATGAGCAGAGAGCAGCCCCGGAGAGGGACCCGGGGGTGCCGGGGGGGAGCTGGGCAGGACCCAGAGACCCCCGAGCCTGGGCTGAGCCCCAGCGGGGGGAGAGGGGAGGGGGGCTCTGCCCCTCTGCCCCGCTCAGGTGAGACCCCACCTGCAGAGCTGCTCCAGCCCTGGGCACAGCACAGGGAGGACGTGGAGCTGCTGGAGAGAGCCCAGAGGAGGCCACGGAGCTGCTCCAGGGCTGGAGCCCCTCTAGGGCCAGGCTGGGAGAGCTGGGGGTGCTCAGCTCCCTGCAGGGAGACCCTGGAGCCCCTTCCAGGGCCTAAAGGGGCTCCAGGAGAGCTGGAGAGGGATGGGGACAAGGGATGGAGGGACAGGACACAGGGAATGGCTTCCACTGCCAGAGGGCAGGGATGGATGGGATATTTGGAACCCTGCCCCAAGGCTGTTAAAGATCATCAAGACCTGGCTGAGATTTTCATCTGATGCTTGAAAGGAATGAAATGGCCTAAGAGCAGCAGGGCCTGAGCTCAGCTCCCCTGGGCAAGGGGGAGTGGGGTGGGAGAGAGGGAAATTCCCATCCTGGGAAGCCTCTTTGGCTTGATGAGGTTATAAAGGGCAGCACCGCAGGGAGAGGAATTTTCCAGCCTCTTGCTGGAGATAGTGGGATTTGGTGCTCTTGGGGATGGGGTGGGATGGGATGGGATGGGATGGGGTGGGGTGGGATGGGATGGGATGGGATGGGATGGGATGGGATGGGATGGGATGGGATGGGATGGGATGGGATGGGATGGGATGGGATGGGATGGGGGTTTGGGGGTGCCTTTGCTGGGGGATCACCCCAATGAGCTGAGCAGGACCTGGTCAGGTGCTGGGACAAGGAGCTGCCATTCCCTCCCTCTCACCTTGTTTTAATCCCTGCACTTGTGGGAATGGAAAGGCCAGGGAACTATGCCAGAGGGTCTGGTTTTAATGGGAGTGATGAGTGATTTTAGCCTTTCTTTCTCCTGGATTCTCCAGAAAAAACAGCAAAATCTTAAGCAGGGAAACGACCTGTGTCTGTCTCCATGCAATGGGAAATGTGGGGCTTTGTTCCCAGCACTGCCGTGATCCACAGGTCTTCCTGGACACTCTTCCCATGGGAGCTGCTCCTGCTGCTCAGATCCCACTGCTCCAACCCCAGCTCTGCTGGTCCAGTGGGAATTTCTGGCTTCTGATCCTGCAGCACCTCCAAATCCAGGCTTTGGGATGTAGGTGAGACTTTGCTGGGAGTGGAAAATGGCTGCAAAAGGCCGAGAAAAGGAATCCAGCTTAGGAAACTCCCTGGAGAAGAGGCAGATTTTTGCAGGTGAATATTCCAGCTTCCAAGTGTTGTTGAAGGCACCTTCCCCACAGAGCCTGTGGAGAGTGGGAAAAGGGTCACGTTATCTCTCTGTAAATTCAGAATCACAGAATCACCAGGTTGGAAGAGACCTCCAGGATCATCGAGTCCAAACCAGCCCCAACACCTCAACTGAACCATTTCACAGTGAATCACCCATGGGCCCTGCTCCCTCAGGATATCCAGCTTCTAAATCCAGCTGGGAAATGGGAATTACTGCTGGAGCCCTGGGGAAGCCTCTCTCACCTCTCTGCAGAACGTTCTCAGGATCTCACCCTGCTCTTTCAGCCTTTCCAGCTCGGCTTTGTCCAAGAGAATTCTCTCTGTGTTCTGGAGACACGTTGGAGATGGAAAGAGGAGTTTTAGGAGGGAGAGCAGACCCGGGGTGCCATGACCATGCTCTGGCTCCTGGGATTTGGGGTCTGATTGGAGTTTGAGCAAACCCAGCTGCTGCTTGTACTTGTTTCCTGTGCTTGGGGAAAGAAGTCACCATAACCACGCCAAAAACCCAAACCAGAAGGGGAAAGTTCAGCCAGAGTCCCTTGCTCACCTTCCTTAGGACAAGTAGCTCCTCCTGGGCATGTCTGTGGGCTCTGCTCATCCCTGGATCTGTGTGGGAAAATGGGAGCTTTTGCTGAAGTTCAGCACAATTCCCTCATTCTCTGAGTTCCTTCGGGCCACAAGTGACACAAATGAAACTCTGCTTTTTTCTGTGTCCCCAGACAGTGTTTTGGGATACCTTGCTCTTTTTTTGTAGCCCATGGGAAAACAAACTCATTTCCAGAGAGGTTTCTGCAGCAGAACTGCTGTTGTGTGACCTCAAATAGCTGCTGAACACGTGGAAATCTGAATTTCTGAGTCAGGGAGGAGGGAAAGCAAATGTAGAAGAGGGATATTCTGCTTCCTCTATGTGTCTATAAATGTGGGTGTTGCTTTCTGTACTGAGATCCTGGGAGATCTTTCCATCTTCTTCATCTCCACCACGGGAATCTACTGGAGAATCTATTTTGTCTCCACCTACAAGTTCTCTGGGAACCATTTGCTACCCCAAAAAGTCCAGTTTTTCTGTCTGTTCACAAATTTCGAGCAACATATTGAGCTCTGAAGTTGCATTTCTCTGCTTTTTACTCACATTTTCCTGGTGTTTTCCCAGCCCTGCTTTGCTGCTCTCAGGCCTGTTTGTAGCTGGGCTCTGCTGCTCCTGAGGGCTCCCAGTTCCTCCCTCAAATTCCAGATAAAAGCCCTGAGCACAGCCCTGGTGCAGCTCTCACTGTGACTCTGCAGGAAGCTCCACTTAGTCTCCTGCACCTTCTTCTGCTGCCCCAGGGTCCAAACCTGAAGGAAGAAAAATGGGAAATGGGATGAGGACTGTGAAGATGGTGGTGAAGGGTCTAGAGGGGTGTGCTGGTTTGAAAGCAAAACCAGTGAGACTCCAAGTCAGAAATGCAATTTAATAGAGAGAGAACAAAAAACAACAAACATAACATAAGATAAATGCAATAGGACAAAGGACCACTGACAGAGTGAGAATGCAAACCTGACACCCTGTTGGTCAGGATGACGGAAACAGCCCGAAGTCCTCCCGGAGTGACAGATGTGGCTCTGTTGGAGCAGAGATGATCCTCAAGAAAGGGTCCGGTCATCCTCTGGGACTCCAGTGGGAACGGCTCCCGTAGTGTTTGGGATTGCTTATTTTATCCCGGTGGAAAGGCTTTGGCTCCTCTCGCTGGGTGGAGCATCCCACAATGGAATGAGGTGATGCTATCAGTCATGTGAGAGCCTTCAATGGCCCATTCACAGGGGATGTCCCTCGGAGGAGGATGGGTGGAGGAAGAGATAAGGAGGCCCTGCCTTATCTGGTGTTATCAGGTGTCCCATTAACAGAAAGCATCCACCCTCTTCCCCCCTAGAGTTACAAGAGATAAGGAACAATATCTCCTAACCGGCTTCAACAGATGAAAATAGAATTCACATTTTTGGTTACATTTTTCAACCCAAGACAAGGGGACACACAAGGAACAGCTGAGGTCCTTTGGTCTGTCCAGCTGGGGAAGAGGAAACTGAAGTGAGACTCACTGGGGGCTGCAGCTTCATCCTGAGGGGCAGCTCCAATCTCTGCTCTGGGGAGCAGGGACAGGACCCAGGGAAGGGCTGGAGCTGTGTCCGGGGAGGGTCAGGCTGGATATCAGGAAAGGTTCTTCCCAGAGGGTGCTGGGGCACTGCCCAGGCTCCCCAGGGAATGGTCACAGCCCCAAGGCTGCCAGAGCTCCAGGAATGTTTGGACAATGCCCTTGGGCACGGGGTGGGATTTTGGGGTGTTTGTGCAGGGCCAGGGGCTGGACTGGATGATCCCTGTGGGTCTTTTCCCAGGTGTCCTGTGGCAAAGTGCTTGTGGGAGCCCGTGCTGGTGCCCTGGCAGTGGGACGTGTTCCTGCTCTTGGCACACCCGGCAGCGTTTCCCAATCCAGCAGCTTTTGTTTGGGGGCACCCGTGTGGAAATGCACAGAAAAGCAAAGACATTCTCCAAACCAGCTCTGCAACAAATTTGGGCTGTGCAGAGAGGGCTGAGAGGGGGCTGGAGGGCAGCTGGGACTGGTTTTAGTTTGTTTCCTGCCCCAGTCAGGCCCAGAGGCCAGAGCAGCAGTGCCTGGACACTAAGGCATCGTAAACCCCTAGGTTTCTCCCCTGGCAGCTTGTGCAAGTCCCCTTGATGTTTCTAATGAGTTCTGCCAGGATTCCATGCCCTTTACGTGCCCTTTCCGTGCCCTGACCATGCCCAGCGCCGCTCTGGGAACTGGATCTGGGGGTTCTCAGCTCACCTCGTTAATGAGTGAAGGGAATTTGTTGTTGAGGGTCCTGAGCTGCTCCTTCTCTTGGTACCTCACTGTCTGCACACTGGGATGGAGCCCCAGCCAGAGCAGCAGCTCAGGGGTGGTGATGGGGTGATGGGGGTGATGGGGATAATGGGGATGGGGTGATGGTGATGGGGGTGATGGGGATAATGGGGATGGGGTGATGGTGATGGGGGTGATGATGTAGGGGATGGTGGTGGGGGGATGGGGATGGGGTGCTGGTTCAGGAGGTGATGGTGCAGGGTGTGATGGTGCAGGGGATGATGGTGATGGGGTGATGGGGGTGATGGGGATAATGGGGATGGGGTGATCGTGTGGGGTGATGATGTAGGGGATGGTGGTGGGGGGATGGGGATGGGGTGCTGGTTCAGGAGGTGATGGTGCAGGGGGTGATAGTGATGAGGTGATGGGGATGGGGTGATGGTGATGAGAAGGAAATGGCTGATCACTTTAAACCAAAGCCCATGCCTGGAACATGGTGACTTTTTCTAGACACTCAATGGACAAATCCTTGGAAAAGCAGCACCTCCTCGTCCCTCCCTTGAAGACTGGTCCCACCTGGGCAGGGCGTTCCCCTCTTGCACTGTGCCCTCGTGGTGTTGGGGTTGGGCTCCTCCTGCTGCTCCTGCCTGTGTGGATCCCTGGAAGGACCGGATGGCGTTGGAGCCGTGTGGAAGGGTGGTGCTTTGCAGGGAAAAGGTGGAAGTTTCAGATGGAGGGTTTGGTTTTGTTTCATGTGTTTCTGTCCTCTTGCCTGTCCCGTGGCTGGTTGGTTTCGGAGCCACAATCCCCAGCTTTGTTTGAGGTATTTGGGAGCTCCTGGATGCTCTGGCTCCAGGGCTCCTGGACATCCAAAGGGGATCTGGGCAGGAGAAGAGCCTGACTTAACCTCATGGTTCTCCTCAGTCCTGATGTTGCTCCATGCTGGAGTGCAGGGCATCCCCCTGGTCACCCTGGAGGGTCAGGGACCCTGTCAAAGGGGACTGGGACCCGAGCAGGAGGTTTGGAACCTGTACAGGGGGGGTTGGAGTCTGTACAGGGGGGTTGGAAATCTTGGCACAGAGTCCAGGAGGAATTACAAGTCTCAAGAGTGTGAAATGAGTAGTAGTTAGTTTACCACAGGGGGAAAAGGCAGAATTTGGGGTTTTTTAGAATGGAGGCTGAAGAGCCAAGATGGAGGAATCAGGGCGCAGACCTGTTCTTGTTCCTTCTTGTTCTTGCCCTCCATCTTCTGCAGTGCTGGGTCACAAGGGATTGGTTTAGAGCAGAAGTAACATGGTTAGCATAAGTGATCGGTATTGGTAATTAATTATAAATAGAGAATATGTTATGGATAATGGTTGGGCCGGAGGAATGGTACAAAAGGACTGAGACCGCCCGACCTGGGGGGAGTCGCCACGAGTTCTCTGCCACAGCAGGAACCTTGGCAGAGTGCAGAAAGAACTGTGGGATAAGAAAGAGTAAACAACCTTGGAAAACCTGAGATGGCAACTCCTGGCTCTTCTTCTGGAGCAAGGTGTTGCAGAGGGCAAAGGACACTTTACCACCGAATCTCGGGGATAAGAACCAAGAGCTCCAGACTTCGGTTGTATTTTGGGGCTTCTGGCTGCAGGTCCTTTCTCCTTTTTATCCTCAGGAATTCCTTCTGCTTTGGATCAGCCAAGGGACACAGCCAGGCCTGGGAGTACTTTGGGGCAGGAATCTGAGGGAGGGCTCGTGGGGAGAGGGGTCTGCAGGGGTCTGATCCCAGAGGAGGAGCAGGCAATGGGTGTGATGCCTTAGGTTTGGGTTTTTCTGTTTTTGCTTTGGTGGGAGCTTTCACTTTCATATTAAGTGGTGCTGGGATCTTTTCACAGGATGATGGGGACAGGGCAGTTTTGTCCCAGCAGGGGACTCAAGGACACCCTCTTCAAACTCCAGGCCTGGAGCATAAACAACGTGGAAAAGAAGGCAAGCAAGGAGGATGAAGCTTTGTGATTTAGAATTATTGATTGGACAGTTGACTGCTATATGCAAATGGACTGGAATTTATAAAAGTAGAAGACCTCATGACAAGACCTTCTTTTTGCTTCCATCTTGGAGCCATCCCAGCAAAGTCACCACTGTGGCTCTGGTGCTGCCAGGGTGTGGCCTTGAAGGCACTTAAATAAATACTCACTTTATTCCTTTAACTCTGCCTAGCCTCTGTTTCAGCTTCTTAAGGCATCAGGTGGAGCTGCAGCTTTTCCAGTGCAACAGGAGCATGTGTTGGAAACCCTGTCAAACGGACTCCAAAGAAACCCCATCCAAACCTGAAAGGTTTTGAATGAGTTAAGGCAAACAGAATTGGGGAATCATGGAATGGTGTGGGTGAGGAGAGACCTTAAAGCTCATTCTGTTCCACCCCTGCCATGGGCACCTTGTACTATCCAAGGGGGGTACTGGTTTGTCTTAGTTTGAGGGGAAGTGAGTTTTTCAAGCAGCTGTGGTCAAACCAATCAGTAGTCAGGTTTGAATGTTGGCACTTTTAGTAGCCACTGAAGAGTTAGACACGCCTCCGAGGACACAAGGGGTTAAAAGTGAGGCCTCCCAAAGGGACTTCCTCTTTTCTGGCTCTGCTTCCAGGAGAGGAGCACCTTTTCCCTCCTCCCCTACCCAGGCTGGGTGGGGGAGAGGGGCCATGTGGCCAGGCTGAGATAGGCCCAGGGCCCCAGCAGGGAGGAAAGAGAGAGAAGGGGACGGGAGCTGGGCCAGCCCCATCCAGGATGGAGGGGTGGAGAACTTTGGAGGTGCCTTCCTTGGTGTCCCTGCAACCCCCCCCACCGTCCCCTAAGGAGAGAGACTGCTGCTTCAGAGCTTTGAACGCTGGCAGCAGTCAGCAGCGAAGAAAGAGCGGGAGGAGGGGAGAGGAGAAATTCCCGTCTGTGCAAAGAGGTGCCGAGTCCGGGACCCTGCCGGGAGCCAGGAACTGTTAACCCTTTCTTGGCAGAAGGAAACTTTTTCCCAGACATTGATTCTCATGGCTAGGGGTTTCAGAAGAGAAAGAAAAACAGCCTGGGGCCGAGATGATAAAGGAAGATGAAAAGAACCCCAGATGGGCAGAGATGAAGAGGAGTGGCTTTTGAGCTAGACCTTTCTTGCATAATGTTAGCCATAGACTGAATTTGAGTCTCCTTTGAACATAAACTGCATTTGGGTAGATGCAGCTGCCTCTGCTTTTGCTACAGTGACTGGCACTTTAAGAGTAGAGCGAACAGAGAAGAGAGGGAGAGGGTGTGGTGGTGCCCTCTGCCCTCAGGGAAGATCTGTTCTTAGAACCCTCGGCCCCAGGGAAAAGATGGGGAGAGCTCCGCATGCAAGCATCCCTAAAAGAGCCCTATATGCAGCTTTAGCCCATGGGCAGTGGTGAGAGCACTGGACATGGAAAAGAGAGTGTCACCCTGGCAGATTTCTCCAGGCAGTGCCACAGGTGACATGGAAACAGATAAGGGGTGGACCTGTGTTTTCTGAGGAGCAGTCTGTGGTACAAGAGAGACTCCTCTCTCCCTTGCTGAATTGAAGATTAGGTTTTTTTGAGTAGTGTTTGTTTGATTTAAAACCCAAGGGTTTAGTCTATAGAGAGTAACATGTAGGGGGTGGAAATTGGGGGGAAAAAATGTTCTAAGAAGTTTTCATTTCTATTTTTGTGTGTATGTTTAGAGTTTTACTTTCTATTTCTGTTCTTATGTAATGTAATAAAGTTTTGTTCTCTGTTTTCAAGTTTTAGGCCTGCTCTGCTCTGTTCTTGACCACATCTCACAGTAGCTCATTAAGAAAAACATGCACTCATGGGTGCATTAACATCTGGCCAGTGCTAACCCATGACATGGTTTGAAAGCAAAACCAGTGAGACTCCAAGTCAGAAATACAATTTAATAGAGAGAGAAGAAGCAAACTACCAAAAGGGTAAAAATAAAATAAAAGAAGATAAATGGAACAGTACAAAGGACCACTGACAGAGTCAGAATGCAAACCTGACACCCTGTTGGTGAGGATGACGGAAACAGCCCGCAGTGAGTCCTCCCAGAGTGACAGATGTGGCTCTGTTGGAGAAGAGATGATCCTCAGGAAAGGGCCCAGTCATCCTCTGGGAATGCAGTGGAAACGGCTCCCTTGGTGTCTGGGATTGCTGTTTTATCCCGGTGGAAAGGCTTTGGCTCCTCCCACTGGGTGGAGCATCCCACAATGGGATGAGGTGATGTTATCAGTCATGTGAGAGCCTTAAATGGCCCATTCACAGGGGATGTCCCTCATGGATGGGTGGAGAAGAGATAAGGAGGCACTGCCATATCTGGTGTTATCAGGTGTCCCATTGACAGAGGGCATCTGCCCTATTCCCCCCTAGAGTTACAAGAGATAAGGAACAATATCTCCCAACCGACTTTAACAGATGAAAATAGAATGCACATTTTTGGTTACATTTTTCAACCCAAGACACCTGGGCATTCCTTTCTGCTGGAACTGTTGGGCACATCCCTGTCAGTTTGGACTGTACATGTATTTATTTTTTCAGTGAAAGAGGGGGGTTCAGAGTGACAAAGCTGCAGGAAAGGTGGGTAAATCTTTGATGGAGAAATGAAATAGGTGATTTTCAGTCCTATCCTTGCTGGAATATCTACAGGGCTCTGTGCCATGGGTGGGAACACTCTTAATTCCTTTGGCTGCATGGGATAAGGCTTAGTCCTGGAAATCCTTCTTCTAAAAGTGCTTTTATGTGATTTTCTTGGCATTCCCATGGCCTGGGAACGTGTTCTGCTCCATGGAGGAGAAGTTCCTGCACGCAGCCCCGAAAGCCACTCAGTGTTTTAGGGTGAAGCTGGGTGGGAGCTCTGGGAGCTGAGCACTTTATCTGGGATCCAGCCTAAAAGGAGCTCAGGGAGTTCAGCATTTTCCTGGCTGGGCCCTGGGTCCCTGCGAGGGCTGGCATCTCCTGGGAGGTGGGAGGAGTGGGGTTGGCTCGTTAGCTCTGAGTGTTTTAATTTGGAGCTGGGCTGATCTCAGCACCTCCAGCCTGCCTGACCTGGCCCAAACCTTGGCCTGGGAACTTCTCCCTGCCCTGGAATCACACCCTGGGTAACTCCTGGCTGGTGGCTCTGCCAGGTGCTCCAGAGAGGGGATGGAAGATAAAGCCCAACTGCTTTCCCCTGTCAGAATGAGCCTTTCCAAAAGTTTAGCTCTGATCCCTGGGATCCACATTCCTTGGTTTCAAAAACCTCTTGGAGCATTCCTGCTCTTGTGGCACCTCTAGGGACTGCCTGAAGCCCTCTCAGTCCATGGAGTGGGGGGAGATGCTCCTGGGAAACGACTTTTGAGCCCAAATTCTTTCTGCTCCTTGCCTGGTTGGGATGGTGGTATTTATGGCTGGGTGAAGCCATCCCCACCCTTTGGTCTCTGCTGGCTGTTAAACGTGGAAAACCGCCCAGGGTGCTGCCTTGGGATCTCTCCCAACGCTCCAATGTTCCTCCTTTTCCCAGGACAGAGACAGGGGGGAGTGGGAGATGGGGAGGCTCTGAGCAACAGCCAGTGATGAGGCCAAATCTTCTAAAATGACTCTAAAATGACACTTGCAGGGGTGGCACAGAAACCCTACACTGCTCATGGTTTGATTGCAGTTAATTGAATAAATTTCATAAAATTCATATTAAAGGTTCAGCAGGAGCAGAAAATGGGAGGAACGAGCTGGTTACGTTTTGGCACAGAATTTACAAACCCTTTTCTTTGCCTTTCCATAAAAACAGAAGGAAAAAAATAAAAGAAAGAAGCTGACCCTGAAGGCGTTAAACCAGAGATGTTTTTCCAAGTTATGTAAAATTTATAGTTTGGGTTCAGCAATTGTTGTTCCTTCTTTCCCCCGCCCCCTTCCCTGTGTTTCTAACCTGTCTCCAGCTTCTGAGGAGGGCACCTGTGGGTTGTACAGGCTTTGTGCTTAAAATTATCCCTTCTGGGTGGGTGAGGAATTAATTGGACATCAGAGAGAGCCCTTTCACCTATGGAAAATTAAAGCTGAATTTTGGGATGTAGGTAGAGCAGGAGAGCCCTGGAGTGAGCCAGAGGAACTGGGGAGTGGAGACACTGCCCGTGGGAAGATGTTTTGTTTTCAATTCCTTAAGAATTTGGGGAGTGAGGGAGGAGTAGGTGGGAGGGAGCACCATGGGCTCGACTCTCCTGGATTCCTGGGCAGGAGAAGGAACAGGCTCTGCTTCCAGATGTGAATTCTTGCCCCTCCTCTGGATTGGAACCGGGGCACTGGGAAAGTGCTAACGGAGCTCTGACGTTAATGAGACTCGTTAATGAGACTCGTTAATGAGACAGCTGATTGTTCACTGACAAGCAGCACTCGGCAGCAAGGGGAGGGATGTGCAGGGGAGTTGTTTGGACTGGGAGAGGGAGTGCTCCCAAGCTGAGAAACAGTGCTGGGAAGGTTTTCCCTCAGTGGCCAAGCACCAAGCAGGGATTTTGAGATGGTTCCACGCTTTGTGCTGGCAGGTGGAGGTGCTGCTTGCCCTCCCCTGCTCCAGGTGAGTGGCTCAGCTCCGGTGGCTTTCCTGGGAGGTGCTTTTGACACAAACCTCAGGCTGGAGCTGCTTCCTGCTCCGGAGCCAAATCCCACTGTAATAAATGGCATAGGATAATTCATGTTGTAGTGCATATAAAATGGGATTTAAGACATGTTCTGTAAAATAAAATGAACCAGCAGGTTGGGATTGAAACCAGTGAAATTAGGATGAACAACACCCACTGCCAGGAATCCAGGAGGGACAATACCCTTGCTGGGAACTAGGGAAACACCAAATTAATAACAAGGAAAGAAGGTGGGCCAAGAACAGATCAGCCCTCCTGGGTGGTAGAGCTGTGAAATGCCCAGCAATCAAGAGTGATATTCACAATTTCATCTCCCCATTCATGCTTTCCAAGAAAATGAATTACTATTCATTTTTCCCTTGGAAGCACCATTCAGCAGACCAGACAGCACAAAGAAACTCATGAATATGAAGGAAAGGACAGAGGACAAAGAACTGTGGAGAAATACTCTGCCACTGGCAAAATAAACTGTATATAAGGGGACCCCTAAAAGGACTGAATTGGTGAACAGGGGGAACTACGGTGTGCTAGAGGCTGTAGTTAAGATTCACCCAGTGCCGATCCCGAGCATCGACACTGAACTTCCGATTGCTGGTTTGCCCAAAATTTTTGATCTGTAATTCTTTAATTAATAAAATTTTATTTTATTAATTATAACTAGCTTGACATTTATAACAGTTTCTACTTTTATGTCGCTGATAATGATGGAAAAGGCAGCACCCTTGAGCTGGGGGTGGGACAGACAGCCTAGAAAAGGTGCAGGCCCTCATTAAAGGCACCTTTTCTCCCGTGAATGGGAGCCTTGTGCTCCCAAAGTGTTCTGGGTGGAGCCGGGAGTGAGGTCACCACCACACCTGGTTATTCAGGAGAGCCGGGATCCGCGGGATGGCCGGGGAGGAGTGCGGGGGTGGCCCGGGCAGGGAGAGCCAAGGCCACGCTCCTGGGAAAGGTCAAAACCCAGCGGGAGCCTGGACTGATGCCCAGCTCCAATGGAATGCTTAAATGGGGGAGATGAAAGAGAGGAGTTCAAAGGAAGGAGTCCGTGCAGCTAATAAATCATGGGCCTCTCCTGGTCCTTTCATGGGGGAGGATTTATTCCCATCAGGAATATCCATCCCTGAAAATAATTTCCATGAAGCAGAGCCCCAGCTTTGCATCCACTTGTGGGTCTTGAAGCTCTTGGCCACGTAGAAGAGAAAATTTAATGTCCATTTTCCCGTTGCTGGATTAATGTTTGGCCCAGAGGAATAAGAATCAGGAATCAAGAATCAGGCTGGAAGGTCTTAAAGATCATGTAATTCCAATTCCCATATTAGGAAGAAAATCTGAGACCCAAAAAGTTTAAAATAGCTAAAGGTGGGAAGAACAAATTCCTAGGAAGTGGGGCAGGAGCCGATGTCCTTTTGTAGGTGTAGATGCAAGAGGAGGGTCCCTGCCCAGCAATGTGTGTGGTGTCACTGAGCTCCACCCCAGAACCCGCTGATCCCAAAGGAATATTTGCCACTTTGTCCACACAAGCAGAGCTCTAAAGTCTGAACTGCTTCTCTGATGTGACCTTTTACCACCCAAGGATTTCATGTGCGTGCTGATTTCTTTCCCCAGGGCAGTCAAGGATGTTTCAATGCTGCTTTGGGGCTGGGGGGAGCTTTTCCTGTTGGGAGAGGTGGCACAGAGTGTCAGGCATGCAATCTTCCAGGAAAGGAGGGCGGAGGGACCAGGCAGGATGCAAATGCCCTTGTTGGGAGCTGGGATGAGCACCTCACCCCCACCTCTCATTTTCTGGTTCCACACTGACAATTTAAACTCCTCATTTGCTCACATCCATTCCCAGCGGATCCCTCATGGCCATGGGAACAGACACAAATAATGGATGGATGTTTTCCCCAAGTGCAAAGAGCAGAGGAGAGAGGGAACTCCTGCTCCAAACAGCCCAAAGGGTTCCTGAGCTGAAACTTACTCAGGATCCTGGCAACTTTCCATGGGGTGGGAGGTAGCTCCTCACTTTCCAAAGTGATAAAACTATCTAAGACGTTGAATGAATCCTGATTTAAACTAAAATAGGAGACATTTAGATAAGACATTTGGAAGAAATTCCTCCCTGAGAGGGTGGGGAGGCCCTGGAATGGATTTCCCATGGAAGCTGAGGCTGTCCCATCCCTGAAAGTATCCATGGCCAGGTTGGACGGGGTTTGGAGAAACCTGGGATAGTGGAAGGTCCCTGCCCATGGCAGGGGGTGGAATGGGATGAGCTTTAATGTCCCTTCCCATCCAAACCTTTCCGTGATTCTGAGGTCACATTTTTTTAGGCTGTCTTGGGCCTTTTCACTGATGCAGGAAGAACAGAGCAAAGGAAAATTGGACAGGTGTTTCTAGGGGTGTTGCCCACCTTGAAGTCCTCTACTGAATCCTGCATGGCCTTGAGCTGCAGCATCTCCCCTCCCAGAGCCTCCAGCGGCCACCTCGTGTTGCTGATGTACAAACATGGGCTCCAGGTTATCCTGCACAATCTTCTGGTCTTTCCAGAGGCTCCATTTGGTCTCCAGAACTTTGTTTTATTGATCCAGGAACTGTACCTGAAACCCATCAGAACAATATAGATAATTCAGGATCCTCAACTCAAAACTTACCTTGGTTTTCATGAAATGGAGGTTTAATATGACGGGGGTTGTAAATATTTTCTATAATTTAAAGCATGATTTGATGGGCATGCCATCAAAAGATCTTTGGTGGGAAGGTTTGGGAGCCAGGAGAAATATTCAGCTGCAAGGAAATCTGGAGAAATAATTTGCTCCACATCCAGGTTGTGAAAAAGATCTGCATGGACAGTCTGGATATGGAACAGAGTCCTGTACAAAATCCCTAGCTCTGCTTTAATGATGTAGAATTAAATTTTTAAAGTTGAGAACTGTTTGACTACATCTCCAGGTAATGCCAGAGCTGGAGGAGCAGAACGTGCCTCACATTGTTGATGAAGGAGGGAAATTTGTTGTTGAGGGATCTGATCTGGTCCTTCTCCTCCTGCTGCACCTGCTACATGTTGGGGTCCATCTCCAGGTTCAGGGACACCAAGAGGAGCTGGTTGACCACGACCTCTTGGATCCCTCCAGGGCCACATCCAAGCCCTGCTCCTCCTGTCCTGCCTCCTGCCCCGGGGCTGTATCCTGGTCTGGCAGCCCTGGGCCCTCCCTCGCAACCATTCTCGTTTTCCCTGATGGCTGTGAAGGCTCCTCCTGCTGAGGGCTGGTCTTGGTTTGGACAGACAGGTGTCTGCCAGGGAAAGCTGGAGCCTCCCTTGGAATGGAGAATGTAACCCCCCTCCCTCTGAATTATTGTAATTTTGAAATGAAGGGGCTTTCAGGCAAAGATAAGGGAATAAGAATAACGGTTCTTTACTGGAATACCTAGTAAAGTTACCTTTACTAGGAATATTAAAAATACAAATGTAGTAGTAAAAAAAAGCAAACGAACAACAACAAAAAAGAAAAGACAGTCAGAACATGACCTGGCACCCTGTTGGTCAGGGTGTTGGTAGCAGTTAAATCCTCCTGGAGTGACAGAAGTGGTTCTGTTGGAGCAGAGAGGATCTTGTAGAAGGGTCCAGTGGTGTGAGATGGGTCTGGTGTTCCTCTGGGAATGCAGAGCACACAGGCTGTGCTGGGTTACAAATCCCAGGGTTTATCCAGGTGGGAATGCAGAGCACACAGGCTGTGCTGGGCTCTGAATCCCAGGGTTTATCCAGGATTTATCCAGGTGGGATTGCAGAGCACACAGGCTGTGCTGGGCTCTGAATCCCAGGGTTTATCCAGGTGGGAATGCAGAGCACACAGGCTGTGCTGGGCTCTGAATGCCAGGGTTTATCCAGGTGGGAATTCCGGGCTCCTCCCCTGGGTGGAGCATCTCCCATGGATGATGGAATTGGATCAGCCCTGCAGGGAGCCTCGATGGCCCCTGGACAGCAGAGACCCCCTGGAGGGAGGATGGGTCCTGGAAGGGATAAAGAACACTGCCCCAGCTGGTTTTAGCAGAAGATATCCCCCCAGAGTTATAAGGGTTGGGTCCTGGAAGGGATAAAGAACCCTGCCCCAGCTGGTTTTAACAGCTGCCCATTGTCCAAGGGTGACTTTATGATGCCTGTATCCCCAATCGTCCGTTCTGTTTATGTTGGATATTGTGTCCTGTACCTGTCAGGCTGGTTCTGAGAGCAATGGGGGGAAAGAAGCAGTGCAGAGTTTGTTTTCAGGAACAGCACTGCTCCTCTGCATTCTGCTCCTGGACTGTGTTCATCTGCAGCACTGACAGACAGCGGGACAGAGATCTCCTGTGCTTTTAGTTAGTTTAGCTAGCTGAGGCAGAGGAGTTCCCTGGACTGTTTTATTTTTCTTTTTCTTGGGACTGTTTAAACCTGTCCTGGACTGAAAAACCCAGAGAGACATCAGGATCTCACACCTGCAGCCCACCAGGGCCTGGACCTCCAGAGGGACTGATAAGAGAGTGAGTGAACAGAGCTACCCACAGCAAGGACTTTCTGAATTTACCATCTCACTTCAGAGCAATGAGAGGTTTTATTGTTTTGTATTGTTCATTTTTTATGCTTGTGGACACTTTGTTTTTTCAATAAATAGCTTTTTCCACTTTTCTCTAGGCAGATTTTTTCCTGGACCAGTTGGATGAGGGGCCTTTTGGGTTTGTTTTTCCAGAGGGACCCCATTTGGAGGTTTTCTCCCAAATTTGCCCCAAACAAGGACACCCATTAACAGTAGACACCCACCCCTCTCCCCAGAGTTATGAGGAATGGGTCATAGAAAAGAAAAACTGTTCCCCAACGTGTTCAACAAATGATAATAGAATACACACTTTTGGTTACATTTTGCATTGCAGCCCAAGACAAGGCTCTGCCGGCCCTTCCTGCACCTCCAGCAGGGACAGGGACAGGGACAGGGACACAGACAGGGACAGGGACAGGGACAGGGACAGGGACACAGACAGGGATAGGAACACAGACAGGGACAGGGACAGGGACAGGGACAGGGACAGGGACAAGGACAGGGATGGGGACAGGAACAGGGACAGGGACAGGGACACAGGCAGGGGCAGGGACAGGGACACGGACACGGACACGGACACGGACATGGACATGGACATGGACATGGACATGGACATGGACATGGACACAGACATGGACACGGACACGGACACGGACACGGACATGGACATGGACATGGACATGGACATGGACATGGACATGGACATGGACATGGACACAGACACGGAGCTGCAGCTGCTGCCCTGGACGGGCATCACCACAGGAGCAGCACCAGCTCCAGGGGCTCCAATACTGAAAGAGGACAATGAGGTGAGGTGGAAGAGGAGCAGGAATCTCTGGCAGTTGGAATCAGGATCCCCCCAGCCTTTTCTGCTTTTGGAGAGCTGGGCTTGACCACGGCTCAAGGGAGTGAGCTCATGGGTTTGGTATCTGGCACCCAGCCACCCTCACCTGCTCTAATGCCATGGGCTGGCAGTGACAGCTCATAAAACTTTCTTACCCGTGTTTTCTAAGCTGTTTTTCAAAGAGCAGATTACTGGTGGGGCAAAAAAAAAAAAAAAAAAAAAAAAAAAAAAAAAAAAAAAAAAAATCCATTTCTGTCCACAAGTTGCCTTTGGGCTTGGTTTTAGCTTGGTTAAAGTGGTTCCTGTTTAGTCTAAAGCTGATGAGACTGAAGTTGCCACAAGAGGGAATCCAGAGATGCCAGGAAATGCCAGGAAAAAACCTTACTCTGCCTCCAGATATCCAGCCAGTGTGGGGTAGTGACAACCTGTGCTGATCCAGGCAAGGAGTTCCTCTCTTGGTCTGCAGTCCTGAGCTTTGCAGGCAGAACTTCACCTGCAAGGAGGTGCTGCTGGTAAAGGAAGGGGTTTGGGAGGCACCAGTGCATTTCTGGGAGCCCGGGTGCTTTGAGTCAAAATGCTGAGTGATGAGAATTCTGAAAGTCCAGGGTCCCCTGGGAGAAAACAGCCTGAGGTGTGAAAGTCCTGCCCATCAGATGAGTCACAGAATGTCCTGGGATGGAAGGCACTCACAGGGACCATCAAGTGCAACCCCTGGCCCTGCACAGACACCCCAAAATCCCACCCTGTGCCCAAGGGCATTGTGCAAACATTCCTGGAGCTCTGGCAGCCTTGGGGCTGTGACCATTCCAGCACCCCAGCACCCTCTGGGGAAGAAACTTCCCTGGTATCCAACCTGACCCTCCCCTGACACGGCTCCAGCCCTTCCCTGGGTCCCCAGAGCAGAAATTGGAGCTGCCCCTCAGGATGAAGCTGCAGCCTGATTTATTAAAATATGAATATCGATCTAATATCAATATCCAACTGTGACGGTTAGAAAGTGTATGTTTATTGTGTGGGATAGCTCCCTAATGCACACTGTCAAGATCACAAGTAATTCCAAAGCCTTTTATTTACAAAAATGTTGAATACACAAAATACAAATGCATATTCATCCCCTTGTCACTTCCTCTTCTCCGCTTCATATGCTAATTGACACAAAGGCAATTAAGCATGTGTAGTTTGTTCCCTGAAATGGGTCGGTGGTCCTTTTGTGAGGAGTGGTCACCAAAATGAGGAAGTAAAATGAGTCTCCCTCGTTCTAAACTTTCAACCTTTTCAATTCAGATGTGATTGATGGATGGTAGAACTCCCTGTTTCCTGTTTTCCAGGACTATTTCCGTGGGTTTCTGGAAACAGGAGCTCTGCTGTTGTATTGATTAGTTTCTCTGTTTGACAAGCAATGAGTTATTAAATCCAGGGTACCTTATCTTAAATCCGGTTTCTTTTAACCATCCTCTAACTTTTAACTCATTTCAGCAAAGCTTTTCTATTCATTTCAGCTAAATCAGCAACATCTATTGTTAACTATAACCTTAGCTTTTCTCAAAGCTTCAAAATTAGTGTCTCAAGCCCCCGAGGAGTCTCACCTCAGTGTCCTCCTCTCCAAGGTGCACAAACCCTCCCTCAGCTGTCCCTTGTGTGTCCCCTGCAGACCCTTGCCCATCCGTGTAGCTCTGGATGGAGCTTTGATGCTGAACAGTGCTTAAATAACAAACCCAACTCCAGCTCTGCTGCTGCCAGATGTGGACTGGAGAGGCTGGAGAAGGATGGGGCAGGTGCTGAAGAGGAGAAGCCATTTCCTTTCCAGTGCCCTGAGGGTCTTTCACTGTCTCACAGCCTCCTCTGGGGACATTATTCCTCCCAAAGAGGGCTCCTTTGGAGGTTTAATGGGTGTTTTCTAATTATGCTAATGGCAGTGAAGGTGTTTTATCAGTCCCTGCAGGAGGTGTGTGTGTGCAGAACAGACGAGCTGCAGCACTCCTTTTCTTGGGAAAACCAGATTTATATCCCTCCATGACTCATCCCACTCGATTGCAGAGGTTTGGGCATGACCACAGTGGCATAAAAGGCTGAGATGAGTGGGGTACATCGTCAGCAGTGACAGTGACTCAGACTGTGGATTCTGCAGGGACAGTAACGCCATGGTCAACTTCTGGGAGCCAGAAATGTCCTAGTGGCAGGTCTGTTGTTGTGGGTGCTGAAAATGAGAGATCAGGCAGCAACAGCAGAGCTGTGAGAAATTGAGGCTCATAACTTTCTCCCACTGGCCTGAGAATTTGTGAGGAGGATTGTAACAGCCCTTGAGACTGAAAAACAGTTTCCACAGGTGTTGTTATTCATCCTTGCAGCTGGTGTTTTTCCAGCTTGTTTACTTGCAAGAGTGTTCGAGGGGTGTTGTTCTGAGTGTCCAATTATTGCTCAGAACTGTCTATAAAAAAGGACAATGCAAAATAAAGAATGTCTGAGAATGAAGAGTCCATGTCCTTGTTCTACTGCCGTCCCTAATCAGATGACAACATGGACAACAGTGGAATGTGAGGTCTTTAAAGTCGGTGTATTCACAGGTTCAGTGTCATTGGTGACCAATGGCTTTAGGGTAAGGTCAGGTTCATTGATTTCATCTATTATGTAAAGGATTCATAGGGATAGAAGGGTGAGTGTCATCAGGACTACGGCTGGAAGGATTGTTCAGACGAGCGCTGTAGTGTAGGAATTAAGACAGAAGGATTTTCTCTTTTGCCAAGAACTAAGGAATTTGGGAAGATGTACTCTCTTCCCAACCTCATGGAAATGAAACATCCAAATGTTCTATTCCTGTTGGATATGAGCTCCATGGAGCTGGAGAGGAAGGAGATGTCTCAAGTCGAGTGTGGCTTTTTTTACCTTCAAAGCAGCAGAGTTACTCTGCTGCAGCAACCACCCTTTGCCACAAGGTATGATAAAAGACTTGGAATTAAAGAGAGGATGTGACATAATTAATTCCACATGCCTTTTATTAGACAAACACTGGGAAATGAGGAATGTTGAGGGTACAAAAGACAAACAGGAGCACAGAATTTTTTAATATAAATAATGACAGATGGGTTTGATTTCCAAATCTTTTGAAAGAGCTGGGTGAGGATTGGACCCAAGAGGAGCCTCAGCACTGGGGCCTGGAGTCAGTTCCTCAATAACATCTCCTGGTGGAAGAGCTGGTGGAGACGGACTTGAAGCTGGAGCTGCTGCCTCCGAGCATGCATGAGCCACCTGTGCCCTGCCCGCTTCCAGGGATGGAGCCTGTTCCCACTCCAGCACAGACCCCAGCTCCAGCACCACCACTGAAGCTCAGGCAGTTCCCGCTTCCATATCCCATTCCTGAAGTGGTTCTGGTCACGGCTGCCAGAGGAAAACACCCTCATGAGAGGAATCCACAGGCAGGGGGTGAGTGGGATGGGGTCTGAGCAGGGCTAGGAGGTAAATCTAGAAAGAGCCAAATGTCTCTAGAAGTTACTTACAGATGTTCACCGAGCCAGCGCCTTCCCCAGAGAGCCTGTCAGGGAGCAAAAGAGAGCCAGTGAGCATTCAAGAGGAACCTGTGAGCAGGACCTGCTCACAAAGGCAGGAAAACTCCCTTGGAATATTTTTGAAAGGTGGGAAGTTTGTATGAAGGACTGTTCTTTAAACATCTTCCAGGTCTGAATGTGGGCCTAAACCTGACCAGGGTCTGCAGCTCCGTTGCACCTCTGAAAACTGGGATATAAAATCCGACCCACCTGCACTCCTCGCCCTCCAGCAGCTTCCTGTAGGTCGCAATCTCGATGTCCAGGGCCAGCTTGACGTTCATCAGCTCCTGGTACTCCCGGAGCTGCCGGGCCAGGTCAGCCTTGGCTTTCTGCAGGGCTGTCTCCAGCTCCTCCAGCTTGGCCTTGGCGTCCTTGAGGGCCACCTCCCCGCGCTGCTCCGCGTCAGCGATGGCCGTCTGCAGCACCGTGACCTGCAGGGAAAATCCAGGTTTTCATCCCTTATCGAGAGCATAATCCGGCTCTTTGCATCCTGAGGTCCCTATCCCAGGTCTGATGTTTGGGTCAACATCAATAAGTGTGATCTTAATCATCACTAGTCCATTAATTGAGTTCAATCCACTGAACTGATTCGTGCTCTGAGCCAGGTCACAATCTGGATTCACGTCCACAACTCTCAGAATCTCCTTGGGGTCACTGATATTACACTGAGTAACTCTTGGTGATGTCACTGCTCTGATACACATCATGTTCATCCCTGATCCAGCAGAACTCCCTTGGATGAACTCATTTTTATTCCCTGGACCACCCAGAGGTGCTGTCACAGCAGGAGTTACACTTGATGCACTGGCAGTGCCCTTTACCTGTTTTTTGACGCTGTCGATCTCAGATCGGAGCCGCTGGACGTGGCGGTTCAGCTCCGAGATCTCCTGCTTGGTGTTCCGGAGGTCGTCCCCGTGCCTGCCCGCCGTGGCCTGCAGCTCCTCGTACTGTCACAGAGAGGAACAACCACTCAGGGGAAAATGAGCTGGATTTAGAGCCAGCAGAGTGTGGGGTTTGGGGGTGTTTGCTCTGCAAGATGCGTGTGCGTTCCCAATTCCGAATTGACACTTCTGAATTTCATGGGGTTATGAACTCTGAAGACATTCTGCATTTCAAACTCACAGCAGGACCCACCTCCCCGGGGGAATTTGGGGATGGGAGGGTGGTTTTCCCTTTGCAGAAGCCTTCCCAGGGAAGCTTACCCTGGACTGGTACCAGGCCTCGGCCTCGGCGCGGCTGCGGTTGGCGATGTCCTCGTACTGCGCCTTCACCTCAGCAATGACGCTCTCCATGTCAAGGCTGCGGTTGTTGTCCATGGTCAGGATGACAGAGGTGTCGGAGATCTGGGTCTGCATCTGGGACAGCTCCTGCAAAAACAGCAAAAAGTCCCGAGAGTAGCAACAAATGTTGGTTGGAGGATGGAAAGCCCCCGGGTTAGAGGGGAGAGCTGGGTGAACAAAAGGATTTTTCCAATGCAGAAATGTGAAATGGAAAAAGCATTGAATTATTTAGTGCAGCAGAGGGGGAAATGATCAGCCCTGAGGCTCTGAAATGGGAAAGGAATGCAAGGACTGGGAGAAGGATATAAGGCCTGGTGCTCACAGCTTCGTAGAGGGCTCTGAGGAAGTCGATCTCCTCTGTGAGGGAATCCAGCCTGGCCTGCAGCTCTGTCTTGTCCAGGCAGGCAGTGTCCACCTCCTAGGAGAGGAAACCAGAATGAGGTGAGTTTCAGCGAAGCAGAGGAAAAGCTGGAGAAGGGGTTTCTTGCAGGGCTGGGAAGGCCACGTGGGCAGACACCCACCTTCTTCAGGGTCACAAACTCGCTCTCGACGGCCGCGCGCTTGTTGATCTCCTCTTCGTATCTGTGGGATGGAGGTGGAGGGGTGGTCTAGGCTTGTTTTAAAATTATTTCATGTTTTCAAGACCAGCCTTTTTTTTTTTTTTTTTTTTTTTTTTTATGTACAGTTCTGGGCCTTGGTCTTTTTGCCCTGTAATTTTCTGCCTGTGACCTTTCAGCCATATCATGTGTTAAACTCGGGCCTTTCTCAGAAGATTAAATCAGCCCAAAGGTTTTTTTCCCTTGTTTTCTGCATCTGTTGCAGCCCACCCAGGCCCGGGCAGGTCATGAACAGACTCACCTGTTCTTGAAGTCCTCAGCGAGGCTCTGCATCTTGCCCAGCTCCCCTGCCAGGTTCTCCCTGTCTGTCGTTAGGCTGCTCAGGTGCCTCCTGAGGTTGTTCAGGTAGGTCTCAAAGAGGGGCTCAAGGTCCTTTCTCACTGTTTTGTTCCCCTGTTCTTGCAGAAGGGCCCACTTGGTCTCCAGGACCTTGTTTTGTTGCTCAAGGAATCGGACCTGGAGAGAGAAGGGTGTTTTAGGAGGTTTTCCTTGGAGAGGTGAGGGACATCCTGCAAGGATTCACTTGCTGGAAGGTGGGAGGTCTCAGCCCTTGGGGAACAGCTGACAGTTTAAACACTCCTGCTTTCTTTCCCAGCTCTGCCTCTTTAGATCCAGTATCACCACTTTGTCCCTGTTTTTCAGTCTCACCTTAGCATTTCTAAAATATATAAATGGTCTCAAAGCTGGAAACACTCAAGATTTTTTCCCAGGCTGCTGGGATGTTAGAACTGGCAGTACAGGAGCAGCAAAATTGTGGCTAAAGATATAATTCACCCTTGTTTGTGCCTCCCCACCAAAGAATCACCACAGCATAAGCAGGAATGCCAGGTCTCACCTTGTCGATGAAGGAGGCGAATTTGTTGTTGAGGGTTTGAATCTGATCCTTCTCATCCTTACGGATACTCTGGATGTTGGGGTCAATCTCCAGGTTGAGCGGCTTCAGGAGGCTCTGGTTGACTGACACTTCATGGATGCCCCCAACTGGGACAGCAGGGCCACCACCAAACCCAAAGGGACCAGCAGCCACCCCACCAAACCCACAGGAGACCCCAGTGCCAGCACCAAAACCTGCAGCTCCGTAGAAGCCACCACCTCTTCCAGCCACGGAGATCCTCTGGCATCCACCGAGGCTGTGGAGGCTCCTGCTGCCAAACCCTCCAGAGAACCTTCCAGCAGCCCCCCAGCCTCCAGCCTGGGCAGCAGGGCGCGGGCAGAGGCGGGAGCCGCGGGCGGAGGGGATGAAGGTGGACGCAGCGCTGAAGCTCCTCGCAGAGCACTGGCGGGACATGGCAGCTGCAGGAGGGATCCAAGGAAGGGAGGAATGAACAAGAGGAAGCGTCTGGAGGTGAAGCTGTGCTCCCCCAGCCTGGGACTGGCCCTTTATACCCTCCTGAGGAGGGGACAACTCTGCTGTGGGGCTCATCCCACTGATGAACCAGGCCTGGCACACCCAGAGTGAGTTCACCATGAGCACCTATGGAGCTTTCAGAAAAAAAATAAAAAATGCAGGGGTTGCGTTTTTTTGGTGTTGAAATATCTGAGAAAACCTCGATAGTGGCTGCTCAGCTCCTGTTTGCAGCCACCCCTTTCCCACTCCCTCCTTCCACTGCTGCAGGAGATGGTTCCCTATTGGGCAAATGCTCACTCATCTCCAGTTCATGGATGAATCAACCTGGGTTGTGTAAGGTTGATTTGGCTGATTTTGGAGCGTTGGTTCCTGGTGCAGGGTCTGAGCTCTGAGAAGCCTCTGATCATGGATTTAGAGCAAACTGCAGAGGGGCATCAGCACCTCAGGCCCCAACCTGATGGGAACTCTTCTCTTGTTCTCGTGCCCAAATGAGAGTTCTTTAAAGCAGAACTTGTACAGGAGGGGGAAAGAGGTGATAGAGGGAGGGCCAGGGTGGTGATGGGACAGTCTTGGAGCAGCAGCCACCAAAAAACAGCTGGGGAGTGGGAAGGATGAGGAGGGAATTTTATGAGTGGTGTCCTCAGACCTTTTCTTTCTGTGAAAATTGCCCACGTTCTACAGAATCATCAGGGCTGGAAGAGACCTTCAGCGTGACCCAGTCCAGCCACCAGCGTAAACCACGTCCCCAAATGTGCCAAATCACCCTGATTTCGACTGAAAACAGATGGTGAAATATCAGAACATGCCCCAGAAGGGAGTTTCCATTGTCTCTGATGCCACAAAACCTGACTCGGCGATTTCTCGGGGCATCACCTGCGCAGATTTTTGAGCTGTTTCCTGACTCATGGCACGACCTTGTCTCCACACGGTGTTACCAGGCTCCCCTCCCCATTCCTGTTGTCTTTCCCTTTTGATATCCCTTACTCACCAGGAAATTCAGCGCTTCCCACGTTGCTCACAGCCACCTCTCTTCACTCCTACCCCCCGTGGCTTCCAGGAAAAGCCAAGCAGGGCATTTCCCCGGAGAAGGACGCTGTGTCTCGGCTCTGGCACAGAGGGGATTACCCTAGAGCAGGCAATATGCTCCCAAGCCTCTCCTGGTGCCTTGTCTGGATGCCCAGGGCTGGGCACGCTTTTCCCAGCCCCTGCAGCCCCTGGGGTTTGTCACGGTTTGTCTCTGCTGCAGGTGCCCAAGCTGAGCACCTCTCAGGGCTGCTGCTCCCTGAGATTCTCCTCGGGGTTGCTGTTCCCTGAGGTGTGCAGGGTTTTTGAGCTTCTCTTGCTCGAAAGGTCCCACACCAGAGCCAGAGCAGCCAGGCTGAGTCCCCAGTCCGTGTTTCCAGGGTTGTTCATTCTTTCATCATCTCTCAGCTCTGTCCCAGCTCTGCAGGGCGTCCCCAGCAGAGCAGGACACGCGGCAGGACTGGGCGGGTCAGAGGGTCCCGGACCCTTTGTACCATTCCCTGACCCAACCACCGTCCACAAGGAACTTTTTATTTACAGAATCTTACCAATACTCACTGCCTATGTTAACCTGTCATTTCTACTCTAAACCAATCCTTGTGATCCAACTCAGCAGAAAATGGGGGATGAGAGCAAGAACAAGGAGGACAGGACCACTCCCCAATTCCTCCATCCTGCCTCTTCAAACCCATACACTAAAAATCCTAAATTCTACATTTGCACTCTGTGATTAACTAACTACTGCTTATTTTGAATTCTTTTGGCTTGTGATTCTTCACACACTGTGGGCATTCACTCCCATGGCAGGGATCAGAGGCAGTGCCCTCCTGGGCTCTGTGTGAGGCTGCCTGAGCCCCTTGGACAGACCCCAGACCCCCTGTCCGGTCTCCAAACCCTCCAGGGCGGCCAGAGGGATGTCCTGGACTCTGACAAGCAGCCACTCCTTGGAGGAGGTGGCAGCCCTGGCACAGAGCATTCCTGGGAATCCATATTTTTCCCCAGCCATGCCCAGTAACTGGGATGTGCCACAGGTGTTTGCAGGTGCATCTTTCAGGAGCTCGTCCTGGCACTCATGGCACCCGGACAGGAAAGTGAGTGTGATCAGGTGGTCTCAGAAGGGAACTCGGCAGTTTCCCATCATCTCTTTTTGCCTCTCAGCCAAGATTTTTTATTTTTATTTCTATTTTTTTTTCTCTGTTGTTACAGTGCACACCCTGGAATGGCAATAACTGTCTTGGGAGTGTTTCAGCTCCTGTGTGTTACAACAAGCAGCTGTTTTTAAGAGAGAGGAGCTCCTGTGACTGAGCCTCGGGCTGTCCTAAAGAACTCTATAAAATCCTCATGGGCACCAACCTGCAATCAGCTCCCTCCACACACTGCAAATCCAGGCCCCTGAGTGCCAGCACCATCCCTGTCATTATGACTAAGGCTTTAATCTGGGCTGGGCTGGAATTAATGGGGATCATCTTCTCCTGCTGAAATCCCGACCCCAGGTCATGGCTGCAGTCTGATGGGATGCAGGAGGTGACAGCCTGGTGACCAGGGCCCTGCTCTTGAGCAGGGACAGCTGCAGGTTGGAAGAGTGATGCCCTGGAAGGACAAATATTCCAGCCCTGGCATTTCCCAGGCTGGATGAAAGGCTTTGTCCTCTCTGTGCTGCGACCCAGGTGTGGATGCAGTGGGCGGCACCTTCTGATGTCCCTGTTGGATATGGGACCAAGTGTTGGTGTCACAGATGACAGAAACTCCCTCCTGGGTCAGATTCTGATAGTTCCTGATCTGCTGTCAGCCCAAATCAGGGTGATTTGGCACATTTGGGGACGTGGTTTACGCTGGTGGCTGGACTGGGTCATGCTGAAGGTCTCTTCCAGCCCTGATGATTCTGTGGAACATGGGCAGTTTTAACAGAAAGAAAAGGTCTGAGGACACTGCTCATAAAATTCCCTCCTCATCCTTCCCACTCCCCAGCTGGTTTTTGGTGGCTGCTGCTCCAAAAATCCTGATAATGCCCTATTTACTGACCCCTCAAAATGTAAGGGGCTGGAGCATGTCCAGAGTCGGGAATGGAACTGGGGAAGGGGCTGGAGCACCAGGGAAGGGTCTGGAGAACTCTTGAGGGAGCTGGGATAGCTCAGCCTGGAGGAAAGGAGGCTCAGGGGAGCTCCCTGACAGGAGGGGGCAGCCAGGGGAGAGTCAGGCTCTGCTCCAAGGGAACAACAGGACAGGAGGAAGCAGCCCGAGGCTGTACCAGGGGAGGTTTAGGATGAACACCATTAGGAATTTCTCCATGGACACTGGCAGGGGCTGCCCAGGGAGGTTTGGAGTTCCCATCCCAGAGGTGTCCAAGGAAGGACTGGACGTGGCACTCGGTGCTGTGGGCTGGAGATCAGGGTGGGGATTGTGCACAGGTTAAATTCAATGACCTGGAAAGGCTTTTCCAGAATCTGGAGGATTCTGGGATTCTACAATCCCATATCCTCGTGGTTAGAGAGGGTTTGTTTGGAGCAGCAGGAAGGCCCAGGCTGCTCCTCTGAGGGAGGGTGTTGCTCCTTCCCTGAAGGCTGCTGAGAGAGGTGGTGAGCAGGAGTGAGGGCCCAGAGCAGATCCACAGCCACACCTGCAAGATTTTGGGAAGGAGATTTCCTCAGAGATGCTCATGCAGGGCACAGGGCATCCTGGAAAATGATGGGAAACTACTGGTCCTGAAGGAAACCCTGAATCCAATCTGTCATTCCAGCACTGCCAATTCCCCTCTATTTCCCCAAATCCATGAGTATTTTCCTAAGAGACCCTCCCTACTCATTACCTGAGTCTATTAAAATCTGGGGAGGGAGGGCTGGGATGTTTTTTCCAGTCTCTTCTGTTCATTCAAGTGACCTTCCAGCAGTGAGATCTGTCACTGCAGATGTTTCTCTGCTTTTACTTTCACTCTCCATTAATTTCTCCCAATTAGTCAGAACCACATCTGAAATCCCTACACCTCCTCTGGTTTTTCTTCCACCTTCTCAAAACAAGACCTGGCCTTCAACATATCCTAAAAATCTGAAGAAACGCTGGAGCTTGAAGACTTTCACTTTTCAGCAGTGAAATAAATCCCTTTCTTGGGCGTTTGGATAGCTGCTGAATAAATTACATTTAATTCAGTGTAGGACCATATCTGATTCACAATTCCTTCTGACCAGAGTAGGGACCTGATCCTGCCCGTGTGTGGTTGGAGGAGGGGGAACATCAGCACCAGGACCCAAAGTGAGCCCCTGAGCCAGGGAGGGCTCTCAGCCCTCTCAGGCAGGTGTTGGCACCTCTGGCTCCCAGGTGTGGGTGAGACCAGGGGTTTGGGATGGATGATTCACCTGAACAAGTCGGGGGGTTGCTCTGGCTCCCCTGGGAATTAATTCCCTCTTATTTGAGGTTTGTGCAAGTACATCACACGCCTGGCACTGGGATCCCACCCCCAGGATCCAGGCTCTTGGATGCTCCATGGGCTGCGAGCTGGAAGTAAATGAAGCTCAGACCTTCTCCCCTGTGCCTAACACCTGCCTTGGCGTGTCCTGGTGTTTGGCTTCCAGGTGTTTTCCCTGCACAGTGGGGAGGGAATGTCGAAATCAACACCAAACCTCCCTCTGAGGCTCTGCTGGGCTGGAGTGTTCTGGCTGCTGACGGTGAAATTCAGTGAATCTGAGTGAGAAGCAAAAATCTGGGCCTTTAACTGGTCAGGGCCTGAGGGAAAGTTCTTGTTACCTGTGTTTGCATTTGCTCTTGCACCTCTTTAATTAAAAGGACCACAAAATAGAATAAATTACATGTGCATTTTTATTAGACAAACCCCAGAAAGTGAAGAGAGACAAACAGTCATGGGACACACTTTATATACAAAATCCGGCCAAAAAAAAATTGCTGAGCTGGAGCAAGCAAGCTGCAGGTTTAACCCAGTGAGGCTCAGGTTCCAGGGCTGAGCCCAACAGGATGTGTGCGAGACAACACAGCTGAGAGGGAGTTCCTAAAGGGGGGCTCCTGTGGGGCAGGACGTGGGGTGCAGGTGGCCCTGGTTGTGCCGACCCCGCCACACCCCAGGAAAGAACCACTTTGGTGCTTTCTGGTGCGTGGCGGTGACTGGAAGGAGAACTTTAGCTCCTGTAACTTCTTCTGGTGGAGGAGCTGGAGACAAACTTCACGCTGGAGCTGCTGCCAGCCCCGAGGGTGGTGCTGCTCACCCCGGGGATGTTCCCGCAGTTGAAGCTGTTCCCCAGGCTGCAGATGCCCCCTCCCGTGGTGAGGTTGCTCGCTCCTCCGTATCCTGTTCCCACTGTGGTTCTGGTGACGGCTGCAAGGAGGAGAAGGAAACGTTTCAGTGTCTCTGGGCATTGGCTCCTTGACACAGGGAGACACGGGGATGTTTAAACAAGGTAATTCTTGCATTTTAGAGACTTACAGATATTCACTGGGACCCCATCTCCAGCCAGCCTGTTCAGGAGTGGAACACAAGGAAGAGTGTTAGAAGTCTGTTGATATTGGGAGGGGGGAACAATAGCATACATTTCCCAGAGTCCTTTGGGAAGAAAAATAAAATCACAGCATAATTCGTGGATTTTTGTTCCTTCCATTACCTGGGACAGTCCCCCCACTCTGTTTATCATTCCAGAGATGCTGAGCTTCTCCTGTGCCATCCCCAGCCCCAGGGCCGGTTGTTCCCCACCCACCTGCACTCCTCGCCCTCCAGCAGCTTCCTGTAGGTCGCGATCTCGATGTCCAGGGCCAGCTTGACGTTCATCAGCTCCTGGTACTCCCGGAGCTGCCGGGCCAGGTCAGCCTTGGCCTGCTGCAGGGCGTCCTCCAGCTCGGCCAGCTTGGCCCGGGCGTCCTTGAGGGTCAGCTCCCCGCGCTCCTCGGCGTCGGTGATGGCGGCTTTCAGGTTTGCACACTGGGGAACACAAAGCTCTGAGCAAAGTCCCCACCCCAGACCCAACTCGTTCTTTGCCTCGCCTGCAATCACAAGGTTTTATCCTCCACCAGTTTTAGTGACAGTTTGCTTCTGGAATGGAAGAAGGGTCAGACTGAGCAGAACTGTCCAGGTTGCTCCAACCTTTCCCACCCTCTCCCTTGCAGGTCCGTGGGTAAATGGGTTGAAAGTGGGGTTTTCGCCCTTTACCTGTTTTTTGACGCTGTCGATCTCAGATCGGAGCCGCTGGACGTGGCGGTTCAGCTCCGAGATCTCCTGCTTGGTGTTCCGGAGGTCGTCCCCGTGCCTGCCCGCCGTGGCCTGCAGCTCCTCGTACTGTCACAGAGAGGAACAACCACTCAGGGGAAAATCCACCAGTTTGGGAGTTACCACAAGCCTCAGAGTCCCCCCTCAAGCCCAGATCAGCAGCTGGGAAGGTTTTCTTGGAAGAGTCGGGTTTTTATCTGTTCCAGACTAGATGTGAAGATAAGAGCAGGGAAACCCCAGATCTTTCACCTTGGTCTGGTACCAGGACTCGGCCTCGGCGCGGCTGCGGTTGGCGATGTCCTCGTACTGCGCCTTCACCTCGGAGATGATGCTGTCCAGGTCCAGGTTCCTGTTGTTGTCCATGGTGAGGACCACAGAGGTGTCGGAGATCTGGGTCTGCATCTGGGACAGCTCCTGCAAAGAGCACAGGGGATTAGGTAATTCCCTTGGGAGAATGAGGTAATTCCCTTGGGAGAATGAGGTAATTCCCTTGGGAGATGCCTTTTCACCCTTCCAGGTGAGCTGCAGACCTGGGAGAGGCTGTTACAGATCATTATCTGAACAGCTCAGGTGTTGGTGCAACTCTACAGGCGGGAAGGATTTAGCATCTCCCAGGGGAAGGAATTAGAGGCTCTCAGAGGAACAGGGAGAAGCTCTTCACTTTTTTGTTTTGGAGCTGGTTGTACTCACTGCTTCATAAAGTGCTCTCAGGAAATTAATTTCTTCACTCAGCGCATCTGCTCTGGCTTGGAGTTCCACCTTATTCATGTAGGAAGCATCTACATCCTGGGGAATGAGAGATTTTTGGGTGGTTCACACCTCTATCAGTAAATCAGGAACATGCATTGTGATAATCCAGGGAAGAAACAATAAGAAAACTAAAGGGGGTGGAATTGTAATGGGAGGATTTATGACTGAGTGGGTGATCAGAGCCATCCCACAGTGCCCTGGAATTTTTTTCTCACCTTCTTGAGCGTCACAAATTCGTTCTCTGCAATGGTCCTTCTGTTGATCTCATCTTCATACCTAAAGGAGGACGGCACAGGGAGTTTTTGTTTGGGCAGGTAACAGAGAGATCTGAGTTTGCTGGAATGAGTTTCCTTCAGAGCATTTTGCATACAATGCTCTTTTCCCTCAGTGAGAGACCAGGAGCTGAACCAGTTAAAACAAGTACTTCAAAACAATTTGAACGAATCTTACTTATTTCTGGCCATTAGTCATCCTGCTGCTGCTTTAAGCAAATGAAATGTGCTGCCCTGAAACTTTCAGACCTACTGTGTAATTTTTCCCTCTCACTAGGTAATTTAGTTAATAAGCCTTTGATCATGCTCCAAATTATTCCCTAAATGTTGGTGCACTTGGATCTGTTACTCTGTTACTAAGAAAATTTCTCCTTGAGAAAATGCTGGGATCAATTCCAGGATCCCAGGCTCTCCTGGATTCCCCAGTTGGTTTAAGGATGTCGAGAGGGGAAAGGCTGCACCTGCCCAGGTGAGTAGAGCATTAGCTCAAGACTTACTTCTTCTTGAAGTCCTCGACCAGGTACTGGGTGTTGACGAGCTCTCCCTCCAGCCTCCCCTTGTCGCTCAGCAGCGAGTTCAGCTGCACCCGCAGGTTGTTGATGTAGGTCTCAAAAAGTGGCTCCAAGTTGTTCCTCACTGTTTTCATTCCCTGCTCCTGCAGCAGACTCCACTTGGTCTCCAGCACTTTGTTTTGTTGCTCGAGGAATCGGACCTGGAAGGGGAAATATCCTGAAGGAGCTTTGAAAGAACAGAGACGGGGGAGAATTTCCTGGCAAAGGGGAGGGTCTCATAACTGGCTGAGAGGGTCAAATGCTCCTTCCAGCTGGTTTTCAGAGCCAGATTCTCATCTGTTGGGAGATTTGACTGCAGGGACCCTGTTCAGTGTTAAAAACTCTGGAACAACCCTTGATTTTCAGACTTCCCATCCACTGTTTAAATCAAGACCAAGGACAGGGATTTTGTGTGAAAAATGTGAGCAAAATCACATAAGGAGCAATGCGGGGCTTGCTCTCTAATTAAAATAATTAAAATAACATTCTTAAGGTGCTGCTTCTGCTTCCCTTCAGCAGAGCTCCCCTACCCCACTAAATGTCCAAAATGGGGACATTTAGTGCAGCATTTTCCTTGAAACCAAGGAGAACCAGACCAGAGCAGGAACTGAACAGATCTTGTTGTGCATCAGTGAAATGTTGTGGACAGACAGATTTGGATCAGATTTTGATATTTTGAGCTAAACATCCAAACATTTTGGTGACAGATTTAAATGCCTTTCAGGGAATTCAAGCATTGAGAAGCTGCTTCTCCCTTGTGCCAATTTCTTGGTCATTTTAGGTGGGTTTCAGGAATTCATGTAATCATCTAAAAAGCTGTTCCCAAGGCTCCTGAAATGCTCACTGGAGGAGCCTAAAGTCTCCAGAAGGGTGGGATTGTCCTCTGAAGATTTCTTTCCCTACTGCCCATGAGATGTGGAGCAGCAAACAAGGAGGAACTGGAACAGTGGATGATTAATTCATGGCAACCGCTATGGAACAGGTGCCATTCCCTCGAGCTTCCAGGGCATCATCCACGCTCATTCCTCACTTCTGTTCCTCCTTGATCAGCTTTTGTCCTGATCAAAAGCAGAAAAGAAAAGCGTCTCTGTCAAAAAAAATCAGATATTTAGGAAAACTCAGGTCTCACCTTGTCAATGAAGGAGGCGAATTTATTGTTGAGGGTTTTGATTTGTTCCTTCTCCTCCTTCCGGATCCTTTGGATGTTGGGGTCAATCTCCAAGTTGAGCGGTTTCAGGAGGCTCTGATTGATGGAGACCTCGTGGATGCCCCCAGCTGGGAATCCAGGGCCACCCCCAAAGGCCCCATATCCGTAGCCAAGGTTGGCTGGAACCCCGAACACACTCCCGGCGCCGTAGAAGCTGCCGCCCCTTCCAGCCACGGAGATCTTCTTGCAGCCACCAACGTTGTAGAGGCTTTTGCTTCCAAAGCCCCCCCCGACCCTGGCAAAGCCGCTGCCAGCGTTGCAGCTGCCCAGGCGGGTGACGGAGCAGGAGCTGAAGCTGGTCCTGCAGGTGTTGGGCACCACGGCCGAGGCGGCGCTGAAGCCGCTTCTCCCCCTCTGAATCCTCACGGTGGACTGGCGAGACATTGCTGGGGCTTTTTTGGGTTGGCGTGGATGCTGCAGCTGGAATAAAGGAGCAGAGGTGCTGGCCTGGAGCAAGGAGTAGGAGGGAAAGGAGAGAGGTGAACCTGTGCTCTGCAAGGGCTGGGGAGAGCCCTTTTATGCATGTATGAGCCTGGGATGGGTTGGATGAGGTGGATCGTCTTTCTGATGAATTAGGCTTGGCATGTCCAACAGCATTCTGGAGAGTGAACTCACTCAGCACACACGCCCTGCTGAAATAATACAGCCCAGGTTCTCAGCAACAGGGAATTGTTTGGGAATAACTGTCGCCGGCCTTTGTAGACAGCCAGACTCGTCCCCATTTCAAAGCTGGAAAGTGCGGATGACTCACGTTAGGCAGAAAACACTGCTCAAGTGCCTGTCACTCAGCACCTCTGTCACTGGAAAACTTCATCCCTGGGGATTGCTTTCGCCCCTTCTTTTGTTCACAAGCAGGGCTTGGGAAAGTTTAAATCCTTGGGCTTTAGGAGCAGGAGCGGTGCCAGTTCCACCGCCAGCCCTGCAGTCAGTTGTTTTGTCCTGGTGTTTGGGGATATCTTTGTGATAAAATTCTTGTGAAATTTGCCCAGAGAGGTTGTGGACTCCCCATCCCTGGGGGTGTCCAAGGCCTGGTTGGATGGAACTGGAGCAATTTGGTCTATGGAAGGTGTTGCTGTCCATGGGACCGGGTGATCTTTAAGGGACCTTTGGGTTCCCACCCAAACCCTGTGATTCCATGGACCACGTGGTCCCCTCTGAGCCACCACAGGAATCAGCAGATTTGGTTTCGCCCTCATCCCCAAAAAGCTCAGGTCCCTCTGGAAATCCTGCTGGAAATCCTGCTTCTCCAGGCTTATTCCACTGTCTTAAAAAATATAATTACACAAATAAAAATGGAATATTTTGACAAGGTCTTTTTGTTCCTGTGTGGATTTTGACAGCTGCCACTCAGTTCTGTCACAAACACGTTCTGCTGCCTCAGGCTTGAGGGTTTGGACTTTATTTTAGCAGGATGAAAACAAACAAGTAAACAACTCAGAAATAAATACACAGTAGGAAAGATTGTGGGAATGGGAGCTGCTTTGACTCCACTGGCTCTGTGGAAATGGAGCGCTCCGGGGCTGTTCCCAATGCACACTTAATAAACACAATGTCATTTCCCAAGGACTTAATCAGCTCTTTCAGCACATCTGGAAGTGTGATCCTGCCTGCTGAAATCCACTGGAAAGGATTCCCCCTGCCCAGATCCACTCTAGGACATCCTGCGACTTTCCTTTCACAGGTACCAGCACAGCCCTTTGCATTTAACAGGTGGTTTGAGTAAAAAATAAAAGACAAAAATGTAAAAAAACAATTCATTTTGAGGGACAAAAAGCGCTTGTGGTGTTTTGTGTTGTTGAGAAAATAGGATCTGTATTTAATTTATTTATACAAAAGGCTGAAATTGTAAATGTATATCCCTGAGCAGCTTCCCCTTGTGCTGGCTGCAGGCCAGAGCAGCAGGAAGAACGGAATAGTGAGGAATCAATGGAAAAATGTGGAATCTTTCATTATTTGGAAATGGAATAATGAGGAATCAATGGGAAAATGAGGAATCACCATGGTGGGGGCAGTTGTGCTTCCATCTGCCCCTGCCTGGTGACGTATCCAAGTGCAGGAAACTCCCAGAAATTCTTTGTGTCCCTGTTGTTTCCCAGCTGCTTGAGGGATGATGTTTGCAATGGAGATTTTCAATTCAATGTTATTCTTAGACAGGGTTTTGTCAGTTTGGTTTTGTGTTTATTGCCAGACTGAGTTTTATTGCAAGGAAAGGCTGAATCCTGCAGGTTTTGCACAGAGAGGCTGTGTCGCTGGGACAGGCTCTGGGAGTTGGAATCAAACAGATTGTCAGCAAAGGACATTTTTGAAAGGATTTTTGATCAGTCTGAGGGCTTTGCCCACCGACAGACAGATATCAGGACTTGAGGTCATGAGATTCATTCCCACATACTGGATTCCAGTCTCAGGCAGAAAGATTTCCCTCTGAAAGAGGGGGAAATCAGGCTGGATATTGGGAAGAAACTCCTTCCTGTGAGTGGGATGAGGCCCTGGCACAGGCTGCCCAGAGAAGCTGTGGCTGCCCCATCCCTGGAAGTGTCCAAGGTCAGATTGGAGCAGCCTGGGAGAGTGAAAGGTGTCCCTGCCCATGGCAGGGGTGGGATGGGATGGCATGGCATGGCATGGCATGGCATGGGCTTTGAAGTCTCTTCCCACTCACCCAAACCACTGCATGACCGTGAGATGCTCAAAAGCAGCTGGGAATTGCCAGCCCATGGTTCCTTTGGGAATTGCTCTCTCAGCATTCTCCATCTCCCATAACTCTGAGTACCTGAAAGGAATTTTATTTCAATTTTTCCAGTGGAGATCAGCACCAAAGGACAGATCCTCCCTCCCTAGGGAGAGACACAACGTGGGGAGTCTGGGAGTGCAGGGCAGAGCCCCTCTAGTTCTCCCAGCAGGATGTGTCAGTGCTTTCCTTTTCCCCCTCAGGTTCCCTTTACATCTGAAACTTGTCTTTTTTTGGCTAAGGAATCCACGGGGTGCGTTGGAGCCCATGGTTAATAACAGCAGTAATAATGCAGCTCCTCCAAGCAACTGAGAGGGAATTAATTTCTTTCCATTCCACGTTCTGCCAGGGTGGAGGTGATGTGGTCGTCACTCATCCGGAAGGAATTTCAGAGGTAATTACAAAAGGCAGAACTGGGAGCACAAGGAGCTGTAGCTACAGGTTTGGGGTATGGGCTGATGGAAAGGGGGGTCCCCGCCCTGCTGTGTTGATGAAACTCAGGGTTTCCAGGCAGCTCCCGGGGGAGTGTCTCCCATGCTCCTGCAGCTCCAGAACGGGATGGGTTTGCTGCTCTGGTGCAGAGGATGGTGCTGGAGCTCACCCTCTGCTCTGAGCTTTTCCTCCTGACCCCAGCACAGGAGCTGTGCCTGGGCAGGTCCCTCTGCCCCCCTCGGTGTGAGGGAGGCTGGGCAGGCTCTGGAGCTCCCTTCCCTCCCCTCCTCTTCTCTTCCCACCTGGAGGAGCAGTCGCTGCAAGCCCAGAGCAAGAGGCAGGAGAACGCTTTACCAAGGCTGTAAACCCGGGAGTAAAGTTTGGCACCATGCTGCTGTCAAGGTAAAAACCTCTCCTTTGAGATTAGGGAGTTCTGCCTCTGTCAGGGCAATAAATGCAACTCCAGCCCCTTTAGTGAGAAATCTGAGATGTTTTCCTGTGGTTTAGTGAGCAGGAATGTCTCCAACAGCTTTTCATCACCTCCTCTCCATCTCTCGGCTCCACTGCTCCTGTCCAGAATCCACCTCGGAATCCTTCACCTGATGCAGCTTCTCAGGCTGAAATTTTTGGATGTTCCTCTCTGTGTTTTGTTTGCAAAAATAGCCATATTTGTAAAGCAAGAGCGTGTCAAAGTACCTTGCATTGGTTCACCTGTGCTACCTAATCTCAGTTTAATTATCAGCAAAGTCAAGGCTGTAATTTAGGTTAATTGCTTAAATTAAAGCCTTTGGGTTAAACTTGAGCTTCCAAGCTAAATTCAAACCCGACTCATTTCAGGCGTAATTTACTATTTCATCCCGCATTAGTGATGACCAGCAGGACTGAGGTTTTTCCAGGGAGGCCACAGAACTCACAGCATCCCCGTGCTGTGGGGCCAGGCCCCTCTGAGACCTCCTGGGTGGGAGGCGAGCGCCCCTGAATCCCATTTCCCGAAGGGATGAATTAGGACAGGCTCCTCAGAAGTTTTCCCATAGGTGTTGCCCTGTGCTGGGTCCTTTGTTCCCAGCAGTATCTGGAGGCCAGTCAGCTCCAGCTCCTGGGTGACTTTGAAGTGTAGGTGTGACCTGCTTTCCCCAGATAATTGTTTTCTGTGCCAGCACTGAGGCTCTGCTGCAGTCCAGGCTTTGGAGCCTGTCAGAGTCCAGGACATCCCTCTGGCCGCCCTGGAGGGTTTGGAGACCGGACAGGGGGTCTGGGGTCTGTCCAAGGGGCTCAGGCAGCCTCACACAGAGCCCAGGAGGGCACTGCCTCTGATCCCTGCCATGGCAGTGAATGCCCACAGTGTGTGAAGAATCACAAGCTGAGAGAATTCAAAATAAGCAGTATTTAGTTAATCACAGAGTGCAAATGTAGAATTTAGGATTTTTAGTGTATGGGTTTGAAGAGGCAAGATGGAGGAATTGGGGAGTGGTCCCGTCCTCCTTGTTCTTGTTCTCATCCCCCATTTTCTGCTGAGTTGGATCACAAGGATTGGTTTAGAGTAGAAATGACAGGTTAACATAGGCAGTGAGTATTGGTAAGATTCTGTAAATAAAAAGTTCCTTGTGGACGGTGGTTGGGTCAGGGAATGGTACAAAGGGTCCGGGACCCTCTGACCCGCCCAGTCCTGCCGCGTGTCCTGCTCTGCTGGGGACGCCCTGCAGAGCTGGGACAGAACTGAGAGATGATGAAAGAATGAACAACCCTGGAAACACGGACTGGGGACTCAGTTTGTCTGCTCTGGCTCTGGTGTGGGACCTTTCAGGCAAGAGAAGCTCAAAAGCCCTGCACACCTCAGGGAACAGCAACCCCGAGGAGAATCTCAGGGAACAGCAACCCTGAGATACCTCCACCACAACTGCCTTGCACACACCTGAGAGGGCTTCTTCTCTCTAGGGTGTGATGCACCTTGAAGGACCCTCAGACGTTTGGAGGGGTCTGGTACCTCCTTTACCCTCCTCTGGTGCCTGGCTGGTGGCCCCTGAAGGAACCTGGATCCTCCACATCTCCCTGTACTGCCTTTGGAGGATCCCCTGCCCTGGGCTGGCCTGCAGGGGCCGTGCCCCTGTGTGAGAACACGAACTCCAAAGGCTGAGGATGGTCACAGGGTACCTGTCACAGGGTATTTGTACTATCCCATCCTTTCTCCTGGAGCTGGGGCTTGTCTTTTCTCCCAGTAAAGAACACAGAGCCCTGGAAATGGTGTTTCTGGGGAGTCCCACGGTTTTGGCGAGCTCTGTGCACATTCCACATCCCTCAGCTCCATCCTGCTCCTGGCCTGGCCTTCCTTCTGAAGATCCGTGGTGCTGGTGTGGAGTTTAATTTCTCCCAGCTAAAACAAAGCTGGGTGGGCACAAGGAGCTGGGGAGATGAACAAGGATTGTCCGTGTGTCCTGGAAAGTGGATCCCATCACAGGGCAGCGATTGCAGGGGACCTGGGGTTTATTTACCACTCTGCTGTCCTGAGGGATTGGTTCCATTCCTGACCTCCAACTGCTTTGGGTAGCAGGATATTGCTCCAGCTGAGCAGATGGCAGCTGGGAATATTGTTCCACTCTGGATTTGCAGCATCCTGTGTTGCCTTCCCTGCAGGCAGTTCGTGTCTTGTTCCACTCGTCAGCCTGTGCAAATAAACAATTTGCAAATTAAAATAATTTTCTTTGATGGAAATTCTGCTTTGGAGTCAAAAAAGCTGCAAAGTTTCTTTAAGGAATTATTAAGGGGAGTTGGTTCAGTGTTTCTGGACAGGACCATTCCCATAGGAAATGTAGAAATTAAATGTTGGTATCAGAAAATGTTTCACCTGGTGTTTTGGTAGCAGCTGAAATCACTTGTCACGTTTGACTTGAGTGTTTTAAATTTTCCAGGTCTCTGCAAATGAGGAGGATGGGAGTTAAATACAGCTTTTTGCACCTGCTCTGCAAATTCACAGAGAAGATGTGCCAGGATGGGCTCCCTGGAAACAGAAAACACAGAAAGCTGCTCAGGGCTCTTTTGGCTGCATCCTCACGCTCAGAGTGCAGGAGACAGACCCAGCACTGGCCCACGGAGGCTCAGGAGCTGTCCTGGTGCCATGGGGATGGGTAAGGTCTTGGCAAAGACATTTCATGGAGGGTTCATTGGTGGTGGACCCGTGTGTTGATGTGGCTGATGGTCCAATGTGTTGTGCAACTTGGGTTAAAAGCAAAAAACCATCAGATTTGACATTTTCAATAATAAAATCCAACAAATTGGGCTGCTCTGCCTCCAACCACCACCTCAGCCCTGGGAGCTTGTCCCCATTCCCTCAAATCAGCCTAAGAAACAAGGCCAGATGCTTGAAAAGTGGGTGAAACTCTTCAGGTAATGGAGCCCAACCATAAAATCTCGTCTGGGGCAAATGGGCTGCCCCAGTTTTCCCGAGACACTGCTCCATGGCCCTTCCCAGGTGCTGGAGTGGAGCCTCAGGATGTTCATCCCACCACAGGCGTCCCTTTCCCTGCTCTGGGTCCCCACCTGCTGGAGATGCTCGGCTGGCTTGGCCAGGATCTCACACCTCCACCAGGTGAGGGACGAGGGGCTCCCGTGGTTTCTCTGGAAAGCTGCTCTGGAACGTTGCACGAGGGCTTTTCTCTGGCAGATCTGGCTGATACCTCCTCTCCTCTCCTCTCCTCTCCTCTCCTCTCCTCTCCTCTCCTCTCCTCTCCTCTCCTCTCCTCTCCTCTCCTCTCCTCTCCTCTCCTCTCCTCTCCTCTCCTCTCCTCTCCTCTCCTCTCCTCTCCTCTCCTCTCCTCTCCTCTCCTCTCCTCTCCTCTCCTCTCCTCTCCTCTCCTCTCCTCTCCTCTCCTCTCCTCTCCTCTCCTCTCCTCTCCTCTCCTCTCCTCTCCTCTCCTCTCCTCTCCTCTCCTCTCCTCTCCTCTCCTCTCCTCTCCTCTCCTCGTTGCAGGGATTGAGGGATGGTTTATGGGGTTTATGGGTTTACAACCATCTCCTTTTGGGACCGGCATTCCCAAAGGGCTGTGGGTCCTTCCTCATCTGCCCTGCTGTTCCCCCGGCTCTTTCCTTGCTCCTGGCTCTTGTCCTGCCCTTGGGGCTGGATTCCCACCTTGCCTGGTGCTGCCCCATTCCCGCCTGGATCCACACCTGGCACTGGCAGGGAGCAGGACCAGGAGACACCCGAGGAGCCACAGGAGGGAGCCTGGGATTGGTGTGGGATATGGGCTGAGACCCCCCAGCCAGGCAGGTCATGGAAACCTCCCGGGTGGGAATTGGGAGGCTGAAGTGCAGTGGGCACCTTGGAAGATGTTGGGTTCATCTGAATGAACCTGAGGCCCTGAAGCTGCCGTTGCAGAGGAGCAGCCAGGATGTTTCACGGGATGTTTGTGCATCCCAGGGAAACCTCAGCGTGCAGTGTGAGTGCAGATTTTGGGTGCCTGGGCCTGTGCCCGCCCCTGCAGCTGCTCTTCCCAGTCAGGGCAATGTCCACGTGCTCCATGCCCTTCCTGCTGTGTGCCAGCCTCGCTGTGTCCTCGTGGTGCCAGAGGTGGGTGGGCTCCTCTGATGTACAATTCCTCCTGCTTGCACAAACTAATGGCTGAGCTGTGCCCTGCATGAGCCAGCCCATGATTCCCAAATAAACCTTTGGGAATCACCTCCCTGTTCCCCACTTCCCTGCACTTCCTTCCTCCTGCAGTGACAGCAGAAAGGGCAATGCTGCAGGTAACCACTGCTGTGGGATTCAGCCAGCTTTTGGCTCAGTTCTGAGTTTTCCTGTGCCTCAGTTCTCCATCCATAGAATCAGGGAATAGTTGGGGTTGGAAGGGACCTTAAAGCCCATCCAGTTCCACCCACATGCCATGGGCAGGGGCACCTTCCACAGACCAGGCTGTTCATTCCACCCTCCTCTCCATTTGCCCCAACTTGTCCTGGAGCTCAAGTCCTAAAACTGAGTCTTGTTTCCTCAGGGAGCCAATCCTGTCTCAGGAACTGCCCTTGGGGCGTCCCCAGTGCACCAGGGACATGGCACAGACCAACACCCACAGCAGGAGGAGGGAAAAAAGCCAAAACCCAGCAGAGTTTAAAAATGACAAATGCTCTTTTATTGGACCTTACAGTAGGTTAGGCATGGAAGTGAGGAGGCTGCAGCCACGAGGATGAGTAGTTAGAAATCTTATACACACAAAGCAAAAACCTTTCCCACAAGTGCCAGAGAAAACAGAAGGGGCTCGAAGAAATCTTTAATTGCAGACAAAACCTTTGGAGGTTGTAACGTGTTGGAGGGGCAGAGGCTTTTAGAGCTTCTTGGAGATGTTTTCACTGCTGAGGCCCTGGGACTGTGGTTCCACAAGGCCGGGATTCACCCCTGGAATGGGATGGACGGTGATGGATGGTGTGGTTGTCCCCGTTCCACACAGTGCTTCCATTTCCCTCGAAATGCCCGACTTTGAGGAGAGGCCACGGGCTCGCTGACACAGGGGCACCGTGGGCTCCTGTTACAACCTGTGCTTCACCAAAGGTGCTCCAGATTCTCACGGAGGGGTCCTGGAGTCCCCCCGCTGCCCCAGAGGTGAAGGATGGAGGAAGGAGAGGCTCTAGCGCAGCTATTTACACCATGATCCGCAGGGCGGGAGGCCGGGGTCGCCGACGGCCGCGCGCTGGCCAGCCTTTATCTGATGGTCTTTTTGCTGGTGGTGGTCTTGGAAACGATTCTGACGCTGCCCCCTGTGCTGGAGCTGACGCCCCGGCTGCTCCCAGAGCTGAAGGAGCTGCCCCCACCATAGCTGAGCCCCCCGGAGAAGCCTCCACTGCCGCCGCCAAAGCCGCTGCCGCCGCCGAAGCCGCCGCTGCTCACGGTGTAGCCGCCGCCGCCGCCGCCCATGCCGAGCCCCCCGCCCAGGCCCAGGCTGCTCCCGCCGCCGTAGCCCATCCCGCTGGAGCTGCTGACCACGGCTGGAACCAGGAACACCCATGTGAGGGGACGGCCAGGCCCCCCGAGGCGGGGAGACCTGCGGGGTCACCCCCTGGATGAGGGGTGGGTGGGAAGGGGTAGGAAGGGGGGAGGTAAAAATAGGTGGAAGGAGGGGGATATGAAGAGGTGGAAGAGAGGTGATACTCACAGACACTGACAGCTCCAACTCCTTCTCCAGCAAGCCTGTTGGGAAAGGGGAAAGTGAGCAATAATTCCAAAACCTTGTCCATATGACCATCTAATTAAGCCATTCAGTAGGGTAGGGTGTGTCTGTGTTGCAGGTGAAGGGTGACAGTGCTCGTTTTTATCAGTATTGGGTGCCAAGAGCTGGAGAAACAAAACTTTGCCTACGAAGTTCACAATTTCAGCCATCCCTCTGTCTGCCCTGGTGCTCCAGCCCCTTGGGAAGAGCTGTTTGACTCCGAGGAGATGCTCCCTGGTCAGCACCCAGCAGGTCCCCGTGTCCTCACCTGCTCTCCTCGCCCTCCAGCAGCTTCCTGTAGGTCGCGATCTCGATGTCCAGGGCCAGCTTGACGTTCATCAGCTCCTGGTACTCCCGGAGCTGCCGGGCCAGGTCAGCCTTGGCTTTCTGCAGGGCATCCTCCAGCTCGGTCAGCTTGGCCTTGGCGTCCTTGAGGGCCATCTCCCCACGCTCCTCGGCCTCGGCAATGGCTGCTTGGAGGTTGGCACACTGGGAGTGGGGAGAACAGGCTGTTGTTTCATTTGGGCTCCCCAAATTTCTCTCTCTGCTGCTGGGGGGTTCTGGGCACTGCCTGGTGGCTCCCAGGATGGCATTGAGGGCTCCTGATGGGGCAGGCTCTTCCTGCTGTGCCTGACCACCACCACCTCCCACCCACCTCCTTCTGCCCCGCAGGACCATCCCCCTCCTACCTGTTTCTTCACGCTGTCGATCTCATTCCTCAGCCTCTGGACCATCCGGTTGATCTCGGAAATCTCAATCTTGGTGTTCCTCAGGTCGTCCCCGTGTCTCCCAGCGGAGACCTGGAGCTCCTCGTACTGGTGCAGGGAAAGGAGGAGAGCACTGGTGAGCACTGGTGAGCACTGGAAGCTCAGGGAAAGGTGAGGGGACTTTGGGGAACAAAGGGCAGGTCTGGATGGGGGTTAAGGGGTGAGGGACAAGATTCATCTGAAATCTGCTCATGGCATAACGGCACTGGCCCTTAGCTCTCAATGTGTGCTGGGCAAGCAGTGCCTGATGGCACAGGGGACCTGGGTATTGTCACCTACAAGAACCTGGAAGGGGAAGTTCTAAGGCCAGTTCTATCAGTGACTCTGCGAGCCCAAAGTCAAAGTTTCTGAACATCTCATCCCTGTCTCCCCTCAGCCGATGGGTAATAATTTCTGGTCATTTCTGGCTGCAGAGCTCAGCCTCTCTCCCCAGTTACCCACCTTGTTCTGGTACCAGGCCTCGGCCTCGGCGCGGCTGCGGTTGGCGATGTCCTCGTACTGCGCCTTCACCTCGGCGATGATGCTGTTGAGGTCCAGGCTGCGGTTGTTGTCCATGGACAGCACCACCGAGGTGTCGGACACTTGCTGCTGCATCTGGGACAACTCCTGCAGATGACGCAAAAAAATGAAGTTAATGGTCTGGTGTCCATGGGGGGAACCACAGAGATGAGGCGATTTGAGAGCCCTCCCCACCAAGCTGTTTCCTTGCATCTCCCCTGCCCTGTTTCCATTTTGTAACTTATTTCTGCATTATTGTTCCCAAAAGGCTGGGACCACCTTCTCCTCTGCTCCCACAGAGCCCTGGGTGTGGGATCAGGAGCTGGGGGATGCTCTCCAGGAGCCACTCACCGCCTCGTACAGCGCTCTCAGGAAGTTGATTTCCTCTGCCAGCGCATCGGCCTTGCCCTGGAGCTCAACCTTGTTCATGTAAGCACCATCCACGTCCTAAAGAGAAGAGAGCAACGGTTTCTGATGAAACCAGGACCCAAAGGGGCTTCAGGACACCAATGGGAACATGTCTACTTCCAGGTCTATTGTTCACAGAATCGTGGAATCATGGAATGATTTGGGTTGGAAGGGACCTGAAAGCTCATCCAATTCCCACCCCTGCCGTGGGCAGAGACACCTTCCATAGACAGTATTGCCTTGGACTCTTCCACGGATGGGCAGCCACAGCTTCCCTGGGCAACCTGTGCTGCTGCCAGCAGTTCCTCAGACTCATTTTTATGTCCCTGTGATCAAGGTATTTTTTAACGTAGCGTTGACTGTGAGCCAGCACCAGGTTCCCGGGCAGAAGGCAAAGCTCTGACTCACAAAGATGTGACCAGAGACTGAGCTGAGCCACAAGAGGCCAGAAAACAGGGCAGCTCCATGGGCACAGGGAAGGTTGTGCCCATTCCTGGCCTCAGGAGGGCCCAGCCCAGGATGTGCTGATCTCACAGCTCGACCCAGCCGTGAGGGTGCAGGACCCCAACTCTGCAAGGTAAGTTAATTCCATTTCCTGGCTCAAAGTCCCCAGCCCACTCACCTTCTTGAGGACCACAAACTCGTTCTCGGCACCCGTGCGCCGGTTGATCTCATCTTCGTATCTGCCGGGATAAAAGAGTGAGGGGGTTTGGAATGAAGAGGTGCGAGCACCCCACTCCCAAATCATCAGTTGTGGCTCACGGATACATTCCCTACTCCCACAGGTTTATCCACAGCAGACGCAGAGCAAATATTACTGTCTTTGAACTGTGGGACTCCATGATGTGAGTAGTCCCAGTTAAATTAATATATTTTAATCACTACCCATAAAGTCAAGCTCATACATAAATGTGCAGATTCAGAGCCCGTTTTGGCAGGAAGCAGGAGCAGCCATTCCCAGTGACCTTCGCTCCAAGCAAAGTTATGCAAAAGACTTTCAACAAAGCTGCACTGCAATGCCTACAAATGCATAATAAAGCAATCATTTGATATTTGATATTATAATAATGCTAATGGCTCCAAAGAACCCACTGCAGCATTTAATTAAAACAAAAAGCTCCATGGTTGTGCAAGAGAGGATCATTACAGCCCTGACAGTGGTTCTGTGGAACTTTTTATGGCTCTGAGCAACATCCTCTCATCAGATAATCAGGGCAGGGCTTAGCTAGAAAGTAGACAAAACATGCAGGCTCTTGAGACAAAGACCTGGCTTTCAAAGGCAGGTTCGTGCCAGTTCTCTCACCAATATTGGCAGAGCTTTCCCTGCAGCCAGGTCTCTGAGTGGACAAGGGAAGAGGTGGGAATTAGCCACTGGACTGGGAACAAACTCTGGACTTGAAATAAAACGTGTTCTTTTTCCCAGGAGGTAGCTCTGAAATCTGGACTGTAGAATTCATCGTTTGGGGCCTGACCAGTATTTCTAAATGCCTAGAACACATTTCAAGACCTCAAATGCACCCAAAACCACACCAGAAGCTCTGCCCATCCCTCTTGTTGGATTTAAGTGTCTTCTTCCCAGCCCTTCTCCCAAAAAAATCTGTCTCTTCCCATGCTTAACTACTTAATATTGACATATTCCAGCCCTGCAGGGTGCTTCTCAAACTTGCAGTCAACCAGGGCTGGTTGGAGAAGGGACAGATTGTTCTCAGCCAAATAAAAGTCAATGGTCTCACCTAAAAATCCCCCTCAAAATCCCCTCTAGGCAGTAGGTGCAGGACGCTGGTGTGTCCTGAGAATGATCCATCTCCCCTCTGCTGGATCCCATGTCTCAGCACGGGGTTAATTCCCTCCCCAAGGAAATTTCTGGCAAAGGGCTGATCATCTTCCAGGTGGTGGGAGCTGCATGAACTCGAGCACTCCCAGGTCACCTGGGTCCTCTAGAAAGGCTGGAATTCCCCTCACAGAATGGGAAATGGGGGATTTTGGAGCTGGGAGTTCTGGGAGTTTATTGGCTAAGTTTCATTCTGGTTTTGCCTGCCTATTATCCTCACAATTTAATAATTTCTCTGTCTCCAGGCATACTATATTTCAGGAGACTCCAGGGATCAGACCATGACCTCTGTTATGCTGAAGCAGCTCCCCAGGAATTCTGTGCTCAACACTGACCTCACCCGTGATAAACCTAAAATAACGAGGGGTAATTCTGGGAACATGTTTATGCTGGGAAGAGGAACCCGGATCAAGGTGCACCAGCAGGAACGAGCAGCTGCCCAGATTTAGCTGGCTGGAATGACCTGTGCTGCAGAATGTGGCTCCTTACTTGTTCTTGAAGTCTTCCACCATGTCCTGCATGCTCCGGAGCTCCGAGTCCAGCCGGCCCCTCTCGCCCATCAGGCTGTCGAGCTGCCGCCGCAGGCTGCTGATGTAGCCCTCAAAGAGGGGCTCCAGGGACTTCCTGGTGACAGTGTGACCCTGCTCCTGGAGGAGGGCCCACTTGGTCTCCAGCACCTTGTTCTGCTGCTCCAAAAAGCGCACCTGGGGAGGAACAAAACCAGGGATGTGTGTGAACGACACACACAGAAAACCCCTCACGACTCCCAGGAAAAGGTGGGATCGCAAACAGAAAAGGTTCAGAGGTGTTGGGAAAATCAGAGGGCAATTATTAGGAGTGTCCCAGTATAGGGCTTTGAGTCTCAAATGTATTAGAAGCTTCTGAAGATGTTTATCAAGATTCTTTTCAGGAGTTTTAATCAGGCCAAACAACCACACTTGCAACTTTATTGTATCTCCCCCCAGTAGATGTTCAGCCCACCTTACTAGTTTAAACTGGTTCTATCTCATTGTGGAGAAGAAGATCCATTCAGGGATGGTTTTCACAGGGAAGAGAGAGAATTACTTTGTCAGTAATACAAAGGCATTGGAAAACTCATCCTTGCTAAGAAGAAACATAAAACAGTTTTTGTTTTCAGCCAAGCCCACGTTGTTTGTCTGCTGGGATCAGTTCAGGCAAGTCCCTAAATCCAAATGAAGTTTCTTCCTGAAGTTTTTCTCCCAAGGCACCTGATAACACGCATGGCTTGATGGTTCAGACCAAACTCTCACCTTGTCAATGAAGGAGGCAAATTTGTTGTTGAGGGTCTTGATCTGCTCCCTCTCCTGCGTCCGCACCTTCTGGATCTCTGGATCGATGTCCAGCTTGAGGGGTGCCAGGAGGCTCTGGTTGACAGTCACTTCGTGGATGCCACCAGGTGGGCAAACAGGGAACCCGGGGCCACCTCGGCCACCAAATCCAGGCCCTCCCAGCCCAAATCCACTTCCCAGCCCGTAGCCACCACCACCACCAGCTCCTCCTAAGCCAAAGCCAGCGCCTGCTCCACCACCATAGCCAAGACCGAAGCTGTATCCACCCCCGGCTCCGCTCCGTAGACCTCCACCGACGGAGCTGTAGGAAATCCTTTTGCTTCCACCTAAGTTATAGAGGCTTCTGCTGCCGAAGCCACCGCCAGCTCCAAAGCCTCCTCCACCTCCAGCTCTTCCTCCTCCAACTCTGGAGACAGAGACGGAGCTAAAACTGCTTCTGGTCCCACCACCACCACCTCCTACGATAGCGGAGCCTGAGCTAAAGCCCCTCATGCCCCCTCCAGTAGATGATCTGAAAGAGATCCGGCTCATGGCTGGTTCAGTTGGGAAGACAAAGAGCAGGAGAGAGGAAAACAAAAAAAAGGCTGCGCAGCAGGAAAAGAGCAGAGGGCAATGGAGACAGAAACCCCTGTAATGGGAGAGGTTGGGAGCCTCCTCTTTTATCTGCTTGGAAAACTTGGCACGGGAATTCAGAACTTGACGTGCCTTGCAGCAACTTGCCTTGTCAAACACACCTCGGCTACGGTGAGGCGCTGAAAAATGCATTGTTTGCAGGCAGGAAAGTAACGGCGAGAGGGAGCTCCCCCCCTCCACCAAAGCCGCCGCTCTGAGTCATGGAATTAGAATTGAATGGGACGAGGTCTGCACTCAGGGGCAGGATGCAACATGATTCCCGAGACCCTGGGAGCCACTTTCCCTCAGGCGAGCCAAGGACTCACTCGCTTGAGCAAAGCGAAGATTTTGCAAGTCACATTTAAAGGTTTAACATATTGGATAGACAAGAAAAACAGGGACTTTTCCAAGGTTTCCAGCTCCGCCACGGGTCATGCATGTCCTGTTGTTGGCTTGGGAAAGGTGGGTCTGAGGGTGGTTTTAATGATCAGTGCTGATAGTGTGATTTTTTTTTTTAATTATTATTCAAGTGGGGTTTTTTTCTGAATCTGTGATTTTTTATTATTATTATTCAAAATTTTTTTTTCTGGATCTAAATGATCATGGGCTTGAAGAGATAAGCTGAGTGGAAGTTGTGTCATGGTAGTATTTTCTGGGATCTTACGAAAAATCATCTCCCCTCGTTCCAGGGGAAACTGAGGAATTAGTTAACGTGACTTTGAAAGACAGTAAGTAAGCCTTTTCGAAAATCACATCAAAATAGCTTAAATAGTACTTTCCCTAATAGAGATTTATAAAATACAGTTAAAAAGCTGCTTGAAATGATTGTGGTTCTGTAGTATCTCCTTGTCAGGCTCGGGATTCAAAAGTTCCCTCTAAAGTGGTATTTTTATCCCTTTTTCTCCCCCCCTGCCTTATATTTATCCAACAGTTTCCACGTCATTGCTGGCTCTCCAAGATGTTCTGTGGAGGGGAATTCACCCACTTTCCCTCCCACCCCCTCCTTCACTCCACTGAGATCACACAGTTGGAAAAACTTTCTAAAATAGCTTTTGCCTCTTGATGTTGCTCCTGGGCCAATCTTTGTGCAGGAGTTTCAACCCCCACAGTAAGTCTGGGTTGTGTAAAGCCTTGAGAGCTGGGGATCTTTCTCTTGTGTCCATGAAGAGCTAGACACGAGATTCAGGAGAAGAAATCCCCTCATTCCCACTCAGAATACTTTTGTAAACTGGATTCTGCCCACTGACCAGGGCTGCCCACCTTGGCCAGGTGAAGTAATGGTGAAAGACAGAGCGATGAGACCCTGAGCAACTAAACCAAAAACACTCCCAAATTCATGTACGTGCGCAAAAAGTGCAGGAGCTCAATCCAAAAGGAGGAGATTAAGGGGATCGGCTGCATCTCAGAGCTTGTTTTTGTTGATGTGTTTCCAACCACTGCTTTTTTTTCTGTCTGGGAACTTGAAAGAACCTGAGCAGGAGGGGTTTGGTTGGGTTTGGTTTGGTTTGGTTGGGTTTTGTCTCCTTTCAGTCAGAAAAGAGCAGCGCTCCCCACTCCCCTGTCCTTCGAGCGCTCCCAATTCCAACCGTGAGTCACTGCGGGCGCCATCGGAGCGATCCCTGGATGAGCTGATCCAAGATCCCTCCCTCCCGTGGATGGGGAGGCGGCTGGGCTGTAGCAAGGGGGTGCTCTCACCCCGGGAGTGGAGATGTGGGAATATCCTGCCTGCTGAAAATGCAGCGTTCTGCTGGGAAAACATCACCCCTCGCCCCACCCAAACGCAGCGACCCCTGATTTCACAGCGGCAGGAACCTCAGCCATGAGAGCTCTGGACACTTAAAATAAACACAGTGATATTGAAAATGAATAAACTCTGTTCCAAGCATGGCAGATCCATAGAGATTTGCTTTCCTGTCCATGTGAACTGGCACAGCTGTGCCAGGAGCCTGTGGATGGGGGCCAGGCAGGGAACTTGCCTTTGACTCCCAAATCGCTTATGCAAAGTCACACCTGGGAACAGGAGCACAGGTTTTAATTAAAGCAGAGGGAAAGGATTCATGTGGAAGGGAGTCATTACTTCCCCAGCTCTTCTAGGAAAGCCTGTTACTGCAGACAATGGCAATTAAGTGGAATATTACAAAGGATTTGGAAGAGCGAAGCAAATGATGGTTTAGGCACCAAAACAAGGAAAATTCTTGCGGAATCTCTCAGTCCATCACACTTTCCTTTTGTGGTTTGTGTTGCTCACATGCAGTGTCCCACTGAAGGTGCTCAGGACTGCAGGGGGCTGTGCTGGCCCCTCAGGTGGGACAGTTCCCTGTGGAGAGGCAGAGCATGTCATGAGGGGTTGCCTGGGGGGTGAGGGCACTGCAGAGAAAGGGAAGGAGGAACACGGCTCCTGTCTGCAGGACCTCAGCTCCCTCTGAGTTCCAAATTGCTGTTTTTTTCAGAAGGGACTGGAAAAAAGATGTCAGAACTCTCCAGGCTGATTAAGGTTGGGTTGTCATGAGCTTGTTAAATCCTCGCACCTGACCTGTGCAATTCGGCGAGATCAGAAATCGAGGTGACTCAGAATTTATTTTTAACCTTCACTGGTTTTTTTGGCCTGTCTGCAACATCCCCTGGACAGCAGGGGCTGAGGAGTCTTGGTGGATGACAGGTTGGCTGTGAGCCAGCAGTGCGTCCCTGCAGCCAGAGGGAATGGAATTCCCAATGGAATCCTGGGGTGCCTCGGGAAGAGCACGGCCAGCAGGGCAGGAAGGCGATCCCTGGTGGGGCCACGTCTGGAGTGTTGTGTTCTGCTGTGAACTCTACAGTTCCAGAAGGACAAGGAGCTCCTGGAGAAGGCTCAGTGGAAACCACAAAGGGGATGAGGGGTCTGGAGCATCTCTTTGATGAGGAGAAATGGCAGGAGCTGGGCGTGGTCAGTCTGGAGAAAAGGGGACTGAGAGGAGATCCCAACAATCACAGGAATATACATAAAAATATCTCATTTGAGATAGTCTCTCATCAATACATATGAGCATCTCCAAGGAGTGGCAAGAGGATGGTGTCAGACTGTTCAGTGGTTCCCAGCAATGGGACAAGGATCCCAGAATCCCTGAGGTGGGAAAAGCCTTCTAGGATCATCGAATCCAATGTGTGCCTGATCGCCCCCTTGTCACCACCCAGAGCACCGAGTGCCACATCCAGTCATTCCCTGGGCAGCTCTAGGGATGCTGATTCCACCACCGCCCTGGGCAGGGAGAAGTCATGGCCATAAACCAGAACACAAGAAATTCCACCCCAATATGAGGAAGAACTTCTTTCCATGGAGGTGGCAGAGCCCTGGAAGAGCTGCCCTGGGGAGGCATGGATTGTTCCTTTCTAGAGACATTCCAATCCCATCTGGATGCCCTCCAGTGTCACCTACTCCAGGTGTCTGTGCCTTGGCAGGGGGCTGGACTGTCTGAGCTCCAGAGGGCCCTTCCAACTCCACTGTCCTGGGGTTCTGGGATTCAGAGTCTGGTTTTGTCCATGGATTTGGTCTTTCACTGAGGCTCCTTTGATTTCCCGGGCAAAGGGGATGAGATGTTGCTGTGTTTTGGTGCACCTGGGTTTGAGCAAGGTTTTGCTAAAGCATCTCCTTTGAACTTGCCAGGACACGCTGGCATGTGTGTTCCTGCTCCTTCCCATGTTCCTGCTCCTTCCCAGCTTCTGCCTGGAGTTATGCACGGCCAGGATGTTGCAAGGTCAGGGCAGAGCAAAGCACGAGAGTCTTTGAAATTCAATAAAGGCTTTGCAATAACATTTAGCTGAGGGTTTTTTCTCCACTTTTCCTCGGTTTTATTCTTCTTTTGCAATGACTGACTGAAATATCTGCATCAGTGCTGTTGTTGTGCTCCAGCACCCATCCCCAACCCAGATCTTCCAGATAAAGCCTCCCCAAGAGCCCTGCAGACACTTGGGTTTGCTCTGGCTTTTTAAGAAAGCAAAAATTGAATCCTGAGGTTTTGCCTGGCTGCCCCAAACCCTCCTTTCCATGGAAGAAAAGCTTTTGGATTAACCCCAATAAGTTAAGAAATGGATGGTGATTAATTATTTTGACAGCTGCAGCTGATCTGAAGCTGCACAGATAAATTTGGCCCTAACTGAACCTAACTCAACTAACTCAGCTAATTAAAGAATAAAAAGTAAACAAGTCCCCGGTGAGGCAAGGATAGGTTGGATTGGAACTCAAAGAGGGGACCCCAGCCAATCCCATCTGATCCTGAATGCAGACATCTCATTGGCCAGTGAGCTGGGCGGGGCTGAGACCCCGACCAATCAGTGTTCACCATGGAATTCTGACCCCACTATAAAAAGGGCGTCCATCACTAAACGCCGGCTGTTGTCGTGTGACCTTTGGTGTGTTCAGTCGCGCACGGGTCTCCACAACTGTGACCAAATGTAACAAATTATCTTGTGTGGTAGTTTGGGACACTACATCTTGTCACTTATGGATAAACCTCCACCCCTGTCCTCTTCCTCCTCCTCCTTCTTCAGTTTTCTCCAATTCTTCAATTTGTTTTGGAGCAAGCAATTTTGAGATTTTCATTATAATTTAATCATAATTTCAAAGCTTTCCCCTGGAAGTAAAACAAATATGCCTCCAGCTCATTCTGATGAAGGCTGAGAATATTTTGTATTGCTGGTTCTGGTTTAGAATAAAAAAGAGAAATAAAAAGAACAAATAAGTTACAATCTGGTTTTATTTGACACGTTCCAAATAGAGAGAGGAAGGGAAACATGGAGTCGCATCACTATTACGGAAGTATAAAAAGCTGCAATTTTCCTTTGAAATGGTGCTTTCCAAAAATAAAATGACACAGTGGAAGGCTAGAGGGATAAATTCCACTAGAAAAGGGGAAATTAGATTTGGGACGCTGGAGTTCCTTTGGGATCCTGCTCTCGACTGCCTCATTCCCCACACACTGGGCTGGGACCTGCTGCACTTCCCAATTTCCCAAGGCCTTTTCCTTTGGCAGAGGAGCCCACACAGAGAGGAGATGCTGGAATTCCCTCAGGAGCTGTGGACTCGGCCCTTCAGGCAGCTTTTCCAGCGTGATTTTCACAGCTTCAGACTTTCCCCACCTGCTGTGAGGAAGGCCATGGGGAAAGACAGCAAGACATGGACCACTGGAGGATTTGGGAATTTTTTGATGATATTCCAGCAAAATCTTGCATGGGACAGGACAGAAACCCCATTTAACAGCAAGCACTGATCTTGCTTTTGAAGGAGTCATTGTGTCAGACATCATTTATAAGAAATCCTATAATTTAGAAAGCAAGCCCTTTTTTATAGGTTTTGGATCAATCACTGGTGAATCCTCTGGCAAAAACCACCCCTGAGGTTATGTGGAAGGGCCACAGAGGGCAAACTCATTTAGGAAGAGAAAGGACAGGAATGGGAGAGCGATGTAGGAGAAGCTTTTTGATAAGCTCGTGGCACACTGAATTCTCATCTGTGGGTGGAGGGATCTCAGGTTGCTGCTCAAACATTAGTGCTCTGAATCCCTGGTCAGGCTCAAGTGCCTGAGCTGACTCAGCAGCAAAACTTGGCAATATCTTGGCAATATCATATCTTTCAAAACTCGGCTGTGACTGGAGGAAAGAGGGATTTTCCATCTCACCAGAGTGACTCAGAATGAAGGATGTTTTAAGAGGGACATTACAAGCCACTGCCTGGGATCTTTGGGTAGTCTCCAGGGGTATTTCTAGACGGCAGAAAAATAACCCAAATCTCTGATGCAGATGAGCTTCTCTTGTGAAGGAGCAGGTTGGGCTCATTCCAGCAGTGAAGGCAAAGCAGGGTGAGCTAAATACACACTCCCAGCCCATCCCTGGGCTTCTGGGGGCCAGAACTGAGCTAAAACTTCCCCTGCTATTTGCTCTGTTTTAGCTGATGGCTGTGTGTGGCCACAATCATAAACTGCTTAGCCTTATTAAAAACAAACAAATGGAAAACCAAACCAATTCTCCATTCAGAACAATCACTTAGGCCCATGTTTTTCTTTAACTTCTGTTCCAGGGACTTGGAGAGCTCTGGTTTCTGTGTGTTCCGCTGCTTTTCTTTACCTGAGATCCAAATGTGTGAGAACTACAGAGCAGGAGCAGGGCAGGGGCAGCTGGAGGGGTGGAGGTGGAGGAGAATGGAGGGCAGGAGGAACAGAAGAACCACGGGAGGGTCTGGGCTTGGCTTCACTCAGACTCTGTGGCATTCTTCAGGCTTTGGCTTTTTATGCTCTTTTTGCTGGAGGAAGTTTTGGAGACGATTTTCACACCTGGGTTGGTGCCTTTTGCACTTCCAGAGCTGAAATTCCCTCCGCTGGTGCTCAGGGCGCTGCTGCCACCTCCAGCATGGCTGTAGCTGCCAGCAGTGCCCAGACCACTCCCTCCTCCAAATCCACCTCCAAGACCACCTCCAGCCCCGAGTCCAAGTCCTCCTCCACTTCCAAAGCTGTAGCCTCCTCCTCCTCCTCCACCGCCAGCTCCAAGACCGAAACTGCTCCCGCCGCCTCCTCCAAGGCCAAAACCACTTCCAACGCCTCCTCCAAGACCAAAGCTGCTTCCACCTCCTCCTCCAAGGCCAAAACCACTTCCACCGCCTCCTCCACTCATGCTGAGTGCACCAAGTCCTCCTCCTACGCCAGCCCCACCAGCAATGCCAGAGCTGGAGCTGATGACTGCTGCAAGGAAAAGCAACCAGAGCATTGGACATCTGTTTCTCTGTCATGGAATCGTGGGATGGGCTGGGAATCATGGGATGGGAAGGGGCCATAAACGTCATCCCATCCCTGCCCCCGTGCTGGGCAGGGACTCCTTCCACCATCCCAGGTTGCTCTAAGCCCCATCCAGTCTGGCCTTGGACATTTCCAGGGATGGGGCAGCCACAGCTGCTCTGGGGAGCCCCGTAAGCACCCAGTCTCAGGAAGCACCATCATCAGGACCTTGGCCCACAGGACATGAACCCAACTTCTATCCCCAGTGGAGGGCTCCAAAAGTCTTCTGCGGGACAAAAATTCCCTTTTCCCAAGGTTTATCCCAGGCCTTGCTCCCAAAGCCAGACTTTGGGATCCAGAACTGTGATACTTACAGTAGCTGATGGGGTTCAGTCCCTCCCCACTGAGCCTGTTGGGGGATTAGAGGAGATTAGAGCAAAATTACAGAGACAGGCAGAGGAACCAACCTCTGATGGGAAAAGTTACAGTCACTATTATCCCCACAAGGATTTTGCTCCCACCTGCTCTCCTCGCCCTCCAGCAGCTTCCTGTAGGTCGCGATCTCGATGTCCAGGGCCAGCTTGACGTTCATCAGCTCCTGGTACTCCCGGAGCTGCCGGGCCATGTCGGCCTTGGCTTTCTGCAAGGCGTCCTCCAGCTCAATCATCTTTGCCTTGGCGTCCTTGAGGGCCAGCTCCCCGCGCTCCTCAGAGTCTCCGATGGCCGTCTGCAGGGTGGCACACTGCAAGGGATGGGGGGCTTGGAGAGCTGCTCTCCCTTTTTGGTGAGAGTCACCCAAGGAAGAAACCCATTCTGTCCGGGACATTCGTGGAAAATGTTCCAGTTGAGCTAACATGGCTGGCGTTGAAATGCCAGGCTGGCAAGGATGATTTAATAGTTACATTTTACAGTGTGAAGCTCTTTCCAGGAGGGAACTCAACACCTTCAGTGGGGATGGAAAAGTCCCCGATCATCAAAGCTACATTGAGGGACAACAGAATGGGGCTCTGCTGGCTCCTTTGCCATTCCTACCTGGTTCCTGGTGTTCTCTATCTCAGCACGGATCCTCTGGATGAGCCGGTTGAGCTCTGAGATTTCACCCTTGGTGTTGCGCAGGTCATCCCCGTGTTTGCCCGCTGTGGCCTGCAGCTCCTCAAACTGAGGCAAGAAGGAAGGTGTGACTGAACCGTATGAGGTGCCTGGCTGGACAAGACGTGGCTCAAACAGCCCCTCTCAGGGACAGCAGGGATTCCCTGTGGCAGGGGTGGCTCAGCTCACCTTGGTCTGGTACCAGGCCTCGGCCTCGGCGCGGCTGCGGTTGGCGATGTCCTCGTACTGAGCCTTCACCTCGGCGATGATGCTGCTCAGGTCCAGGTCCCGGTTGTTGTCCATGGACAGGATGACAGCAGTGTCGGACACCTGGGCGCTGAGCTGGGCCAGCTCCTGTGGGAAGCACATGGGAGCTGCACTTACCTCTCCCAACCCTTAGAGTGGGGGTGGTCCCCAGCCGAGGGCAACGGCAGGACAGGAGTTGGGGATTTGTTTGTACCGCCTCGTAGAGGGCTCGGAGGAAGTTGAGTTCATCGCTCAGGGCATCCACCTTGGCCTCCAGCTCCACCTTGTTCATGTAAGCAGCATCCACGTCCTGGAAAAGAGCAGGTGTGGGGACATCTGTGGCACCTGGATCCTCTTCTCAGCCAGGAAGAAGTTCCTTGGCACAGACATGAAAAGGCCAAGCCTGGAGACGAGGCTGCCCCTTTCCCTGCTGCCTGGTAGAGAAGCTGTGCCTGGCACATCCCGCTGGAAGAGCACCAGGAGGGCATCTCTTCCTCCGGGAAAGTGCTGTGTGCAATTTGGAAGTGGATGAGGGAGGTCCTGGCTCTTTGGCCTTGCTGCTGGAATTCCCAGCACGACTGACCCCCATTGTCTCTACATGGTTTGTTTTGCACCTGTGTGCGTTGTGGGACAGGAGTGGGAGCAGATTTTGCCTTCCTCCTACAAGATACTCCATTCCTTTCCCTCAATACCATGATCAAATGGTGATTTAAAACCCTTCTAGAGGATGAGGATGCAGCTCCATGAGGTCCCCCATCCCTCAGGATATTCCCAGTCTGTGCAATGGTTGGGGCTGGCTCAGCACCTGCAGCACCTCCTGTCTCACCCACCTTCTTGAGGACCACAAACTCGTTCTCTGCTGCCGTGCGCCGGTTGATTTCCTCCTCATATCTGCAGGGATAAAGGGAAGGAGGTGCTGGATCAGAAGCAGAACAGGTGTTCAGGTAGGACTGCAAGGTGATCGGGACTGGGGATGGCATCTCCAAATCAGTCTCCTGGGAACTGTCCTGCTAGAATGTGGGATTCCCATTTCTCGAAAGGCAGAAAGGACATTTCTGACTTAACGCAGACAGAACAAGGAAGGTAGAGCTGGTTCAGAGGATTTTCCTTCACAAGAGCCATTGCAAGGTGCTGTCTTGGCTGAGTCTCCATTTTTGGGTGGGAAAAATGTCTACGGACCCTTTTTGGTGCTGTTGAGGAAAATGGGTCCGGCAGGGAGAGATGTCTCTGAGCAGGGGGTATTGGAGGTGATTAGTGATGTTCTATGTCATGGGATGGAACACAAACTGGAGACACTTTTTCCCCTTTCGTGGAGAAATTTCCATTAATACTTCTGGCTGGATGTTTGACTTTCAGAAATTGAAATTTTTGAGATGACTCATAGAATCACGGAACTGTAGAATCATAGAATTATAGAATCAGAGAATCCTAGAATTACAGATTCAAAAATTCAGCTGAGTTGGAAGGGACCCATGAGGGTCATTGAATCCAACTCCTGGCCCTGCACAGGACACCCCACCAATCCCACCCTGTGCCTGAGAACATGGTCCAAACACTCCTGGAGCTCTGGTAGCCATGGGACCGTGACCATTCCCTGGGGAGCCTGGGCAGTGCCTGGCCTCCCTCAGGGTGAAACCTCCTGCTGCTCAATGTCCAGCTAAACCATCCACACCCCATTTCACACTCACTTGTTCTTGAAGTCCTCCACGAGGTCCTGCATGTTCTTCAGCTCCCCATCCATGCGTCCCCGCTCGTTGAGCAGGTTGGCCAGCTGCCGCCGCAGGTTGTTGATGTAGGCCTCGAACAGCGGGTCCAGGTTGCTCTTGCTGGAGTTGTTTTTTTGGCCCTGCTCCTGCAGAAGGGTCCATTTGGTCTCCAGTACCTTGTTCTGCTGCTCCAGGAAGCGAACCTGAGCATTGGGAAGCAGAAGATACCTGTGAGCTGACAGCTAATATGCAAGAACTGGGAGTGAGACATGGCAGGAGACAAGGGATTCCTGAACTAAGAGTTTCCAAACTGGGAATATCCTTTGGATTATCCAGGGCTGTGTTAGCCAAACCTGTAGCTGAGCAAATCCACCTGCTGCGGACAGTTGTCTTCAAAGGCAATTTAATTTAGGAAGCCAACGAGCGATGGTGAGAAAAGTTGGGTTCAGCTCTTTCTTCACCAGACAGTGACGTTCTTCTTTCATACCCTCTGGGGTGACTTTCTTTGTAAGATATTTATCTTTCTTCATTAAAGCCAAGGTTGGAATACTAGCACTAAAAGGCTTAATTGCCTTTCCTCTTGCTCACATGTACAACATTTTTATCCAATTAAAAGCCAAGGAAGGACTTGAGTGGTTGAGTCCATTGAGTCAATACAAAAAGGATTTTATCTTGCAGGCAATAAACAACAAAGACCAAGACATCTGGTGTGATTACCCAGACAGAGATTTGGATTGAGCCACTAGACCTGGACCCAAAACTGACTTACTCCATTTCAACTAATCTGTGTTATTCCTCAGGCACAAAACCTGGATCAAATCCCATTACTACAATTTTCTTGTTTTGTTTTCTCCCCTGTAAATGTTCAGAAGGACATTGTTCAAGGGAATTAACGAAGATATGCAGGGAGAAAATGAGTGAAGGACTGGAGATCTGTGAAGTCGTATTTTTGTACTTACTAGATCTTCACTCCCCCTCTACCACAGATCCACAGCACCCAATGAAGTCTCACCTTGTCAATGAAAGAAGCAAATTTGTTGTTGAGGGTCTTGATTTGCTCCTTCTCATCTTTCCGCACCTGCTGGATGTTTGGATCTATCTCCAGGTTCAGTGGTGCCAGGAGACTCTGGTTCACAGTCACTTCTTGGATTGTACCCACTCCAGAGGGGCCACCAGAAAATCCTGCCGGGTTCCTGCCACCACCCAGCCCTGCAGGGAACCCTCCCAGCCCCCCCAGTCCCCCAAAGCCAAACCCTCCACCACCTCCGTGCCCACCACTATAGCCAAGCCCACCAGCACCTCCACCAAAGCCAAATCCACCACCTGCACCACCAAGCCCCAGCCCAAGGCCACCACCAGCTCCACCACCAAATCCACCAGCTCCACCACCAAGCCCCAGCCCAAGGCCACCACCAGCTCCACCGCCGCCTCCCAGGCCCAGGCCACCACCAGCTCCACCGCCAAAAGCAGCTCGGAAGCTGCTTCCAACCCCGATGGAAATCCTCTTGCTCCCACCAAGGTTGTAGAGGCTCCTGCTGCCAAAACCGCCGGAGCTGCCACCGCCACCTCCTCCAACGAGCCTCCCAAAGCCACCTCCGCCTCCTCCTCCTCCTGCTCGTGCCACAGACACAGAACTAAAGCCAGCCCTGTTGCTGCTCGGGATTATGGCCGAGGCAGCGCTGTAGGATCGGCCTCCTCCTCCTCCCGCCCGCATGCTGAGTGCCCGGTTCATCGCGGCAGCAGAGAAGGGCCCTGCACAGCCGGAGAGACTCCGCAGCGCTCTGGGGAGAGGTGCCCCTTTTATCCCCCGGGGATCTGGGCTTGGTTGCGTGGAAGTCCAGTGATCAATTTGGTGCCTTCATGGTTTTGACGTGCCAGCAGGCAGCTGTCTCCCTGAGACTTGTTAAGCCCTGACTGCACCCAAACGCACCTCCCAGGGCCGGATGCGCTCAGCTGGAAGAGTTATCTAACGCCCAGATTTCTGGCAGGGAGAGCTCAGCCCGATGCAAAACCTCTGTGTCCTCGCAGAGGTGGGTTATTTCATTTTGTACTATTTTGCCGAACCCTGGAAGTGTCCAAGGCCAGGTTGGGAGGGGCTTGGAGCAACCTGAGTTAATGCAAGGTGTCCCTGCTCATGGGGGCTGTGTGGAATGAGATGGTGTTTGAGATTCCCTCCTGCCCAAACCATTCTGGGATTCCATGATTGCATAATTTCCTCACTGTGAAAGAAAATAATTTTTAAATGTTATAAAGCCAGAAATAATGTCTTGGATTCCCAATTCTACTTAAAAGATGCAACACATCAACACAGAGTCCTCTGGACTAACTCAAGTGACAGACAATGACAGCAAAATTATTAAATCTGAACAAAAATTATTGATGGGGTTTCTTCACCTGAAGGCAGAAGGTGGCTTGATGTTCATGAAACCTGACATCCCTTTTGGGACTCTAATTTATCCAGTCTGCTGTTCCTACTCCCTGGGCAGGAGCCATCTCTTTGGGATGACTTGACAAAGAGGTCCTGATCAAGTTTTCCTCTTTCCGCTTTCCAGGTGTAAATACCACCTCAAATTTTGCCCATTTATATTCATTATTTAGCCTATGGCAGGTTTTCGAGGCTTTTCCTCTGGATATTATATTTGCATTTCCAGAGGACAACTCCATTCCACACAGAGGCTGTGTTGTGATTTATCCAGCTAGCTGATGATGTGATTGATGCATTTTCATCTTGACCTAAAAACCATTTCAGAAAAAGAGTCAGATTTTCTGAAAAACTCTCTGCCCAGCTCTGTGGAACGATGTCATTTGCTCAGTTTAGGATGTAGTCCTGAGTTTCTGGCTCTCTCTCTTTTAAAGACCTTTGAGCCTTCCACCCAAAATGCTGCCAAAAGCAGATCTAACCAGCATGAAAAATACTCCCACAAATTCTCCTTATTTTACTTCCTGGAGTCCTTGGGAAAAAAGATCAAGTTCAACAGGGTGTGGTGACATTTTCTTGCATCTCAGACTTTGTGGAACTACAGTGTTGAGAGTATTTTATCCCTTGCATGTCAGAGCTCAGCTGGTTTTTGGCATGGCGCTGCCCTGGTGGCTTTGCCTGCACTCTGCAGGACTGGAGCTTAAATATATTTACAGGACAGGACTCTACTTGCCCTTCAAAACACATCCCTGTGCCCCAGTGCCATGAAACCATTAAGGAGCTAAAATCCCACTGGCATCTCTGGAAGAACAATTAAAAGGATGCTACTGAATACAGAAGACCAAATATCTGATTATCCCTGGAGAAATGCTGCCGAGCAGGCCCAAATGGAAGAGCTGGGGCACTGAAAGAGAATTTCCCTTTGCAGTGAGAAATGATTCCCAGATGGAGCAGGTCAGCTTGTTTCTTTCTGGAAAAGGTGGGTCTGAATCTGGAACGTCACTTGAAATTCATGAGCATCCATTGCCTCGATGATTTGCATAAAATTCAAAGCCAGGGTGCGATGGGAAAATGAGATTTTGTCTTCATGGTTCCTTGACCTCAGTAAAGGCAGCTCGTCCTGAAGCTGAAGAACGGGTTCAGATCAGATGTTAGAGCTGAATGAGTGTAATGGGATTAAAGGTGGGGCTGCCAAGAAGAAAGAGGGAATTGTCACTTTAGGCTCCCATACTCTTCTCCCCTCGGCTCGTTATCCACGGGGTATGTGAGAGATGCAAAGGCCACCTCAAAAACGCTCCCTTTCCCTTTCTGGGCTGGTGGGTGGTGTGGAGGAGCCGAGGGTTGGGGCTCCAAACCCAGGGGCAGATGTGGCATTTTCATCTGTCTGTTTGGATCAGCTCTGCCAGGCTCTGGGTTCAGGCTCAAAGAGGGAAAGTTGGAGTTAAATATATGGAAGGAATTCCTCCCTGTGAGGGTGGGGAGGCCCTGGAATGGATTTCCCAGAGCAGCTGTGGAAGTGTCCAAGGCCAGGCTGGAGGGGGCTTGGAGCAACCTGGGATAGTGGAAGGTGTCCCTGGCCATGGCAGGGGGTGGAATGAGATGGTTTATAAGATCCCTTCTAACCCAACCATTCCGTGAATCCATAGTTTTAGACTCTATCAATTTACAAAAGGGTCTGTCTAGACTGACACTGAGCAAGATTTGACCTCCACCCACCCCAAACCCACATTCACAGCTTTTTTGTCTCCAAAATGCCCTGACCTACATGAACATCTTCGAGCAGACAGCAGCAAACGTGGGTTTTGCAATAGTTGGGAGCTGAGGGCAGGGATGATTAAAGGTTTTCTCCCAGAAATGCAAGAGCTGCCAGACTGCTTTTGTCCCCTGGGGAGCTGGCTGGTGTTTGGTGTTCAGGTATTGCTTTGCAGGGAGATGATCAACATAAATTATGAGCTGTTGGGGCACTGGAAGCTTCTTGTGTTGGGTGTTTCTGCTTGGTATTTACATAGAAATGAGATGGGGCCCAAGTCGTGGAGCAGAAAAGATGAAGACAACGTTTCCAAAAACATCTTTAGCGGGGTGAGTTTTGCCTTCTCACCACGGGCTGGCCCCCTTGGCTTTCACCACCCCCCAGCCACTGTGGCATTTCTTAAAATGGAATTATTGCTCTGCTCCCTGCTGATCACATCCGATACACCACGAGGGGAGCCGGAATGCCCGAGGCTGGGAGAGCAGCAGAGGCTGCACTCATCCCGTGGTGGGTTCATCTCCATCCCAGCAGAGAGTCTGGGATGGGGCTGAGCTCATCCTCCAGCCCTGGAGAGGTCAAGGGGAAGAAGCCGTGAGTCAGCAGGGAAGTCTTGGAAGCAGAGTAGGACATAGGGGAATAAATTACAGCCCCTGGTTCTCAGTGATGCTTTCATGGGCAGATGAACCTGCCCACACCCTGGGCTGGACAAGGACATGGGGATTTCTCCAAGGGTGATGCAGAGCTGGCTTGGGGGCTGTTGGCTGTGCCGTGGGGAGCTGTGGGGAGGGAGGAGCTGTGGGGATGGTTGGTCATTCCGTGATTCCAGCTGTGCATCTGGCTGGGTTGAGTTGTCACCATGGCAAGACCCCCCCAGCCAAGTTATAGAGACCCATCAGGGGGTCACTGGCCAGGAGAACTGGGAGCTCTGCAGAGCTCCGGGAGCACTGGCACATCACTCAAGCATCTGATGTGAATTTTGGGGTGTCCTGTGCAGGGCCAGGGCTGGGATTCAGTGATCCTTGTGGGTCCCTTCCCACCCACAATATTCCATGATTCTATGACCCTCATAGAGAAAAAGGAGAGGATGATGTGAGTTCTCCTAAATCCCAGTTTCCTAAAACCATGAGAGAGGGTTTTCCCTCCCTGGAGGGGCATGTCCACATCTCCAGACCCTGCTCTTTGTGTAAGTTCACATATTTTAAGGAAGGTGGGGGTTGAGGAAGAAGCCCCTGGTGCTGCATTTTGGGAAACTGAACTTTCCTCCTACTTTCTTCTAAAATCAGCCCACTCTGGTGAGAGGGTTTCACGGGTGTGGTGTGGGATTATTTTCCTGTCACTCCCTGAGCTGGTTCTCACTGATTTCTTTAAACAAGGGCCTGGCTGCCTTTTTGTTCTTTTTTGATCCCAGACACCGTGGGAGATCCCAAACGAACTGCATATCCCACGGATGGTTAAATAGCCTCCCTCCCAGACTTCCTTGTGGCCACACTAATCAGGGGATGCAATAAAGGCATGCAAAGGTGCTTCAGGAAGGAGAGCAGACAAAAACTTCTTGAAGCTTCAAACTCCACCCGTTTGGAGACTCGGGTTTGAGGAAATTTCTATGATTTGCAATATCAGGGAGGGAAATAAAGCCCAGGCGGTGCAGCATGAATTATGCATGGAGTTTATTGAAGGTACAGCTGAAAGTCTGGAGTAAGCGAAGGGTAATAACTCTGTTCACTTACACATTAAAAGCTTTAACTCCGTCTATTGCACACAGGAAAAACAACACATGCATTTAACTACAGAAATATAAGGTGCTCGTTGGGGCGTAATTAAAATCTGCTCTACCAAACATGGTGTAGCAACCTGGACCAATTTACATATGCATTCCCAACCCTCTTGTAAACAGGAAAAATTGGATTTTCTGCTGTCATTAAAGAAGTTAAATTACAGCTGCAGCTTCGTCTCGGACAATTAAATTGTGGCTTCTCTCTCTGAAGTTGGGATGACCAAATTTTTCATCCTTTTGCAATAGCTGCATTAGGGAAAGAAAGCCTCTGCTGGAAAGGGGTCAGGCAGAGAAGGGTGATTGAAAAGCCAAGATGATGTGTGGAGACAGGAACGGCCTCTGAAATGAAAATCTCACCTGGCTGAGGGGGGCAGGTGGGGTTTTCCCCCAAGAAAGACATCAGAGAGAGGGTGGGTTTTGTCAGACAACGAGTTTAGGCAGAGCGATGTCCTAGCGCATGGTTGTGTGATCCCTGTGGCTGCCAGAGGGGAGGGGGAATACTGTTTTATTGCAGAAATGCTGATTATTACAAAACGCGCGGTCTCGGGCCCCGCCGGGCTCTACCGGCTCGTCCTGACCACTCGCACGGCTGTGCTGAACCTGTTCCCGCAGACCCCCGGCGCCCCGGGGATGAGCACGGGCCCGGGCCCGCACTGCTCCACGCCCGCGCACACCACGTTGCCCAGGTTGCCCAGGTTGCCCAGGTTGCCCAGGTTGCCCATCCCGGGCGCGCACTGGACCCCGTCCACGGCGGTGAGCACCTCCCTGCCCACGCAGCTGACCGCGCTCCTGGCCCCGAAGCCTGCGCCCACCTTGGGCGCGCAGTCCACGCTGCGGGCGCTGAACGCGGCGTTCCCGAAGGACGAGACCATGCCCAGCCCCGCGCCGGCCCCGCCGCTCTTCACCGTGCATTTCCCTCCGAGCCCGGACAGCGAGCGGCACTCCCCGACCGTGCCCCCGCCGCTGACCACGGCTGCGGGAGCAAACACGGCCTCGGTCACGCCCAGAGCAGCCAAAACCCGGCTTAAAAGGAGCGGAACGAGGCTCATAAAGAAATTAAAAGGGGGGGGGGGGGGGGGGGGGGGGGGGGTCATTAACTCACCTACGCTCACAGGGTTGCCGGTGCATATCCTGTCAAGGAAAGAAACGGCTCAGGGATGGATTTAGGGACATATTCCACAAATTCACGGGCAAACAGAGCCCAGCCTGTGCCTCCTGACATGTCCTTGGGCTATTTAGGTGCACTCTGCTGAGAAGTGCTGCTTCAAATTACCCACCAAAGCACTGCAGGGTTGGATCCCTGATTCCACCGTCATACTAATATCCCACCTGTTGCCCTGGTTTTTCTGAGTTTTTTTAAAGCCTTCTACTTGTTCATAAGATGGAGTCAGTTCTTTAGTTTCTGTACAATATTAAGGGTCAGTTTTTCACTTTCTCACACTTTGGAACATAAACAACCTTTCTTGGTTTTGTTCACTGTCCTTTGTTTACGTATTTCTAGCCTGAAAATAATGTTGGTTGACAGCTGGTCTGTCCAGTGGGGTGAGGGGGTAGTAACCCCAGAAGCCAATCCATAACCAGACCCACAAATGTATAAAAATGGAAGAAATAAACAGGCTCGCTCTTTTTTAAGCAGCTTTTCACTGCAGACCTCCTGCCTCTGTTGTTGTTTTGCGTGCCGCTTTCACACCCACCCTCTTTTTGGATGAGACTGTGATCCCCTCTGCGCCCAGTGGGAGGGAAAAGGGACCCTGCTCCCCTCTGCAGCCCTGGGGGCAGCATCTCTTTCTCCTCAACTCCTCAAAAGTTGTCTTTCACTGTCTGTCCCTACACGGTGCACCCAGGGCTGCTCGTACCTGCTCTCCTCTCCCTCCAGCAGCGTCCTGTAAGTGGCAATCTCAATGTCCAGGGCCAACTTGACGTTGAGCAGCTCCTGGTAGTCCCTGAGCAGGCAGGCCATCTTGTCCTTGGCCTGCTGCAGAGCTGTCTGCAGGTCCACCAGCTTCTGCCGGGCGTCCTTGAGGGCGCAGTCCCCGCGCTGCTCGGCGTCGCAGATGGCTGTCTGCAGGGCTGAGATCTGGGGACAGACACGGCAGGGCATTCCCACAAAGCTCCAGTAAAGTAAAGAAAAGCCCATCCATTCCCATCTCCTGCCATGGGCAGGGACACCTCCCACCAGCCCAGGCTGATCCAAAGCACATCCAGCGTGGCCTTGGACACTGCCAGGCACAATCTGTCTGGGCAAGGAGGCAGCCAAGAGTGATACTAAGGGGTGTCTCCACAGCGTTGCTTGTATGATCCCTTATTTCTCAGCCAGGACGTGCCAGAGAGCCAAGATTTAGGCTGGAATTGTGGTGGCCAAGCTATTTGGGATGAAGGGGATGGGATCTATTGGCTGGTGGGAGCCCACAGCAAACACTTATTCTGGTACTGCCAGACCAACGCACCTCTTATTTGCCAAGTGAGAAATAAATCTGCTTTTTTCTATGCATGAACAGCACATGAGAAGTTAAAATAGATCCAGTCTGGGGCAGGGGGTTCTTTGCAGGGTGGGAGCTGGTCGGACAATGCCCTTTGATGGAGGAGCTGGAGTATCCAGCTGGATCCATCCCTTGGTCCTACCTGTTTCTTCACGTTGTCCGACTCACACTGCAGCTTCTGTATCATCCTGTTGAGCTCGGCAATCTCACTCTGGTTGGTCCTCAGGTCATCACAGAACTTGCCCCGGCTGCTGTGGAGCTCCTCCAGCTGTTGCACAGGAAGAGGACAATGTCAATGCTCCCAAATCGCCCCTTCCCAGGGGCCCTGCCTTCCCGGGGAAATGGAAATCTCCAGAGCTGCACCGAGGCCGGTGTCCCCAGGGCACCACCCAGACATGGCCCCAGCCTGGACAAGGCCAGAGTCTCAGATGAGTCCTGCACTTGCTGATCTTGGAGATCTTTTCCAGCCCCAGGGTTCTATGATTTGCCCTTTGGGAAGTAAAGATGCTCCTCAGGGTGCACAAAGGGACAGCTCTGAACACTCTGAACTGCTCTGCTTGTACTGAAATGTCTCAAACCACACTTTTAAGGTTGATTTAGGTTTGGGGTTTTTTTGGTACAACTTTCTTAAGAAAACTAAAGCTAATACATCATGTGGGGTGGGTTAAATTTGCATTATGGAGGAGAGGAATGGTCTCAGAAATGGTCTCAGAAATGGTCTGTCACGGAAATTCATGGAATACTCACCCTGGTTTGGTAGAAAGCCTCCACCTCGGCCTTGCTCTTCTGGGCAATCTCCTCGTAGCAGCACTCCACACTTTTGATGATGCCCTCCATGTCCAGGTCCCGGCTGTTGTCCATTTGCACGATGACAGAGGTGTCACACAGCTGACAGTCCAGCTGAGCCCTCTCCTGCAGGACCAGAGCATCAGTCCCATCCTCTCAACCAGCCCCACCCAGGCCAGCAGCAACCCCTGCAAGGGGGGCCTGGCTGGAGGAGGTTCTCCCCTGAGCTCCCAACTTGGGGGTCTCCAGTTGGGCGCCTCCTGTCCAGCAAGACCTGGCAGCTGTCACCAGTTTTGGTGGCATAATGTGGGAGGCTGCGTGCCTTTCCCTAAGGAAGGGCAGGGAATCCTGGTGGAGCAACCCAATCCTGCATTCCTGGCCCTCCCAGTGCATTCCTGGACTGGGAATCCTTCAGGTGTGAGTTCCTTGGGCCTCACTGACCCCCACTGAGGGGGTTTAGCTCAAAAAAGGTGTCAGTGTAAAGTGTCCCCTGTGTGTTTTGTTAAAAACTTGTGGAATTTTAGACAGAAGTTCAGAATTCATAAATCAGACAGAATGTCTGTCAGAATTCAGACAGACAGTAGAATTCATAAAAATATTTTGACTAACGTAAAAACTCCACAAGTGTTGGAAATATTTGGCAAACACAGGGATGGTTTGGATTAGAATTTGAGAAGTTTTCAGGCAAAAGGTCCCTCCCCTTGCGGGCAGCAATGTAGGAGACAACCAAAACCCCCTCTGCCTTCCCAAAGTAGGTGTGACAGCGTTGTTATCAAATACATCTAAAAGCCATACAGTTCTGGGCTGCAATTCCAGGATTTTCAGAAAAGACACCTTTCCCTGCACTCTTGGTGCAGGACTTGGGTAGGGAAGGCAGGAGATGATGCTCCCCAGGGAGCAGATTGGGTCAGGAGCCCTCACCTCGGCATAGATGCACTTCAGGAACTCCAGCTGCTGCCGCAGGAGACCCACCCTCACCTCCAGCTCCTCCTTGGTCAGGTAGAGACAATCCACATCCTGGAGAGATACCAGGGATTTGGTGAAAAGAGCTGAAGGAATGGCTGTGGCAAATCCCAGGTTTTCTTTGGATTTGGAGGAAACCCCACTATTTCCAACCCTTAGCACTTTGTGGGTTTGGGCTGCATGTGCTGAAAACCTCAGAGAGCTCCCCGAGATTCCTTGGATCTCCTCATTTTTGGGGCATCAGGCTGTGCCATGGTGCCAGGACCCACCACTGACCCCACGCCCAGGGTTTGCCCGGCCTCAGCTGGTCCTGACTCACCTTCTTGAGCACCACAAACTCATTCTCTGCTGCCGTGCGCTTGTTGATCTCATCTTCATACCTGCAGGAAGGCAGAGGGGGGGATGCTGAGCCCTGGGGGTCCCATCTCCATCACCCAACCACCCAGTGCAGACCATGGGAAACCAAATTTCACTTTGCACCTTATTTTTTATCATTGTTTTTGCTTCATTGCTGTTTCTTACCCCCTCACCGGGCTTTACTCAGCAGTTTTAGCCACACCAGTGGTTCGGGTGGCTGGAGTCAGAGGACAGAAAATCCAGCCAAACCACCAGAAACTCAGAGCTGGAGTCTTGGATTGCTGCTTCCAGCCTTTCTGCTTTGTGAGATGTTTTCCCAGAGCAGCCAGGACTGTGCTCAGAGTGTTTATGGGGAGACCATGGCCAAAATACCTCAGGGGAAGGTCAGGAGCTTGAGCAACCTGTGAAACTCCAGGGTGCAGTAGGTAACACAGTCAGGGCATAATGACTCAAACTGGGACCTGCAAAAACTTTCACAAGACACTGATTCTGTGAGTTGGACCCACTCAGTGATGGCTCAGCAAAAAAAAACACCTGGGTTGATGAACTCTGGGGAAAGATGATCCAGTGATTATGGATCATCTGGTTTATGGCTGGTTTGTGGCTTAGCAGAGTACATAGGGAGATATTAAGAAGCATCTACAGCCTATATTGAAAAAAAACAATTCCCACATTCCCTGTGGGAAGAGAGAATGAATCCCACAATGATGTGGGTAAAGAGTGGGCTGGAGAAAACTGGCTGAGGGTTTTGCTGTTTTGTGGGAACAGATGGCACTGGGGAAGGCACAGGCACAGGTGATGGGGGAGATTTGATGCGGCAAACCATGGGGATATGCAGGAGGCAGAGGAAGAGTGATTTCTTATCCTACCCCATGAGGAAACTGGGCTGGAAAACATCTCCCAGTCCCTCAGCAGCATCTCCAGTGCAGCACTGGATGCCCAGAGCAGGAAATTCGCCCGGCTCTGCAGTGACTTGCCCTGTCCCTCAATTTGTTGATCCATCCAGTGCCACTTCCTTAGATTCACACTCGGGAGCACCACCCAGGCCACCCCGGGTCTGCAGCTCCCCTGTGTGGGACTTACTTGCACTTGAACTCCTGCACCAGGTCCCGCAGGCAGCGCTCCTCGTTCTCCAGCCGCTCGCGCTCCCCCATCACACACTCCAGCTGCTTCCGCAGGTTGCAGATGAAGTTCTCAAACACAGGCTCCAAGTTCCTCCGGGAGGCTGGGAGCACATACTGCTGCAGCAGCTCCCACTTGGTGGTCAGCACCTTGTTCTGCTGCTCCAGCAGCCGCACCTGGGCAGGGAAGAGATGGGAGAGTCAGGACCTCCCGTCCCAAGGCTTCTGCACTTCCCCAAGGGAAAAGTGAAAATTAAATCAGAATTGCAAATGGTCAGGTGCTGCTGTCTCAAGGGGTTGAGTGAGACCAGCATCTTCTCTGAGCTAAACTGGTCCCACCCAGGACTCGAATCTCAGGCTGAGCAACATCAGTGTCGAGGCCAAGCCTGGGTTCAGCCAATGCTGGCTCAGCCAAACACCTCCCCTCCTCCCCACCAACCGGATCCTCTGCCTCCCGATGGGCCCAGGGCAGTCACAAGCCTTTCTCAGCACTAAAAGCTCCATCCAGGACCTCATTTGGATATATCTGATTTAAACTCCAGTCGTGGATACTTATCATGCATTTCCGCTTCTAGATTAAAGGGCTCTCTAGGAGCTTGATGGGTCATGAATAAGTCATTTTACAAAGGGGAAGAAGCAGAAGTTGCTGCTCCTGGGCGGATTCAGTTTTCCCAGTTGCAGAACAACTCTCCAGGAAAATCAAGATCAGATCAGACAGAGCAGTTTCTTTGCTCTTTGAAAAATTCTTTCCCATAACAGCTCTCTAAACAGTTATGAAAACCCTTAAATGTAGCCAAGAAAACAATGATCAATTACATCTTTTTAGGAAATCACCAAATCATTTCATTCACAGAGTGGAGGGACAGAGAAATTAAAATAGTTCCTCCCATTTTAGTTAAATTCATCCTTCATGAAACACAGACTATTTTAAGAATGCAGAAGTCCTTTGGAGTTTATAGATTTGTGAGACCAACATCAGATTATACACTTGAAATAAAATTTCCTGTCCTTCTGTGTCCTCATCACTCACAGGTTTGGATTTACTGTGTCCCTGGAGCTGCTCGTGACTGAGCTCTTTAGCAGGTTGGTGACCATCCAAAGGTACAACACCGGTGGTGTTGCCTTGGTGCAAGGCTTAAATCCAGAAGGTCTCCAGGCCAGGACCACCATGGCTTGTCAGAAATGTTTAAATACCAGGAGAAAGAGCTCTCCGTGTTGTCTCTGGGGACCCCTCGGAGCCGAGGGCCGCGGGGCGGGGAAAGCGGGGTCTCACCTTGTCGATGAAACAGGCAAACTGGTTGTTGAGGTTCTTGATCTGCTCCTTCTCGTGGGTCCGCACCTGGCACTCCTCGGGGTCCACGCCCACGCACAGGGGCTTGAGGAGCTCTGGGTGGATGCTGACACCACGGATGCCCTCGGACCTCCCTCCGCCGAGGCTGACGCCACCGCCGTAGCCCCCCATGGCCACACCGTCCCCCAGGCCTCTGAAGCTGCCCAGGCCCCCGAAGCTGGCACAGTTCCCGAAGCCCACCACGGTGCCGAAGCGGCCCCCGCCGTAGGCCACGCCGCAGCGCCCGACGCCCGCTCCGCCGTAGACGCCGCTGCGGCAGCTCCCGCCGAAGGAAATCCTCTGCCCTCGGCCCAGGTCGCAGACGCTGCGGCTGCTGAAGCCCCCGATCCCGCAGCGCCGACCCACGGGCTGGCACACGGAGGCCGAGCTGCTGTTGGCCCTGCCCAGGCCGCAGACCGCGGATGCCGAGGAGAAGCCTCGTCTGCCCAGGATGGAGCCAGAGGTGTAGCACTGCCGGCTCATGGTGGCTGGGGCGGGCAGTGGCAGCGACACGGAGGAGCAAGAGAGGAGCAGGGACTGGGAGAAGATCTCCTTTAGCTGCTCTGGGGCAGAGCCCTTCTCCTTATATACATTTCAGGAGGTGCCTCAGATGCAAAAATTTAATTTATCCACTGGGTTTGGTCTGCCTGGCAGCAAGGAATGGCTTCCAACATTTTAAACCCACAGCAAACACTTCTATCTCATACGAAATAATGTGGAAATTAAAATAAACTGCTTTGCTTGCAAGCTTCAGTTTCAGGACTTATATTTTACTTAATTAATCTGCTTCCTTATTGTGTAATTATAGTTTAGCAAAATAATTCAAGGGGTTTTTATTCATGGCTTGTTTACGGTTTGGTTTCACCACAGCGTTTAATTATGTTTCGGGACCTCCTGCAAAACGTCGTGGGGATGCCGCCCCTTTCAGGGTCCATGGCAAGCTCCGGGCGGGATCTTGAGCAACGACCACTGGTGACAGGGAGAGGGAGGGCGGATCCATCCCGGCTCAGCACTGACGTTTTTGGGAGTGTTCTCATAAGCATTTATTCCTTCCTATTGTGGCTGTGGCTCTGGGAGAGAATTCGGGTGCTGACCAGCAGGATGGGTTTGGTGGTTTCTGTACTGATGGAGCAGGAACGGCGTGAGGTGGCACCGAGGATGAGTCTGGTCATGGGGAGGATGCTCCGGGAAGCTGGGGGTTTGCAGAATCGTGGAGCCGTGGGATGGTTGGGCTCGGAAGGGATCTCAAAGCCCATCTCATGCCACCCTCTGCCGTGGGCAGGGACACCTTCCACTACTCCAGGCTGTTCAAGCCTCATCCTGCCTGGCCTTGGTCGCCCCCAGGGAAGGGGCAGCCACAGCTGCTCTGGACAACCTGTGCCAGGGCCCAAGGGGGCTTCCACTGCGCCTTGGAATACCTGAAACTGAAGATAAAACGTTTCTGGGAAACGCCAGTGATTTATGACTGAGTTATGTGCCCAGGGAAGGTGCTAAACTTCGAACAAGGGCGTGATGGGACCAGGGCACACAGCAGAGTCACTTGAACAGGAGAAGTACCAAAGAAGAGAAGTGTTACAAGCAGGTTGAGAAATGTCAGCTGGAGTGAAGGTTTTGCCCGGTCGTCCCTTGACACAGCTTTTTGACATTAAATCCCGCCAGTAGTACCTGGTAATGAGAAGGCATTGTCCCATCTTAATTAAAATCCTTAAAAAGATTTTTGAATTTTCTTGGGAACAAATGAAGTTCTTTTTTTGCCTTAAAAAGGAGATCTGATCACAGAAACACAAAGATTGCAGGGATTGCCCGGAGAAATCTTTACATCTTTGCTGGGGCAAAATTAACGGGTTCTGGGTGGACTCAGTGCCATTTTCAATGTGAAATGTAGTTAGAAATAAAAGTCAGGAAGAAGAATCAGGGTATTTAGAATATTTCTTGGAAGGGTCTTTAGTTTTCTTTTAACAGGTCTCATAATGGATTGAAATGAAAAAAATACCGTATTTAATTATAATCATGTGGTAGTTCCATTACAGTTATGTTGGTCCGAGTACATTGGGGTCCTCATCTTACAATGAGATGCACTTTCATAGAATCATGGAATGCTTTGGGTTGGAAGGGACCATAAAACTCATCTCATTCCAGCCCCCTGTTGTGGCCAGGAGCATCTTTCACCATCCCAGATTATTCTCATTCACAGAAAGTTGGAGAAATCAAATGAGCTTTTGGGCACCACATCCTTTGTGTCGCTCTGAGGTAACCCAAGCACTGGGACCTCTTGCATGCAGGTGAAAAGAGAAGAAATATTTTGGAAATGAGTTTTGTTTTGAGCCAAAGCATTGCTGCAATCCCTGGAGAAGACACTGGGTGTGTGGTCTGAAGCCAGACGTGGAGCACTGCCTGGGGACAGGGCGGCCACGGATGGGACAGAGCATCACTGAGCCCTTAGGGAGGTCCAGACATGACCTTGGTGAACTTTTTTAGGTTGCCACAACCACGGGCAAGCCGAAAACAGGGAGAAGCCAAGCTCTAGCCCTGCTTTCGTGTGGCTCAGCCTGCACAGCTGCAGGATTGGGAGCAGCTGCTCCTCTGAGTTCTGCTGCCCAGCAGGACCACAGAGAGACTGCATCTCCTCTTCATGGAAGGAAAGACACGGCCCTTTTCCCCTGAGGACAACAACTTTCCAGTTTGTCCAGCTGTGAGAAATCTGCATCTGGCTGGGGTCAGGTCCCAGTTATCCCCTGTACCTCTGCTCGGCCACCGTGGAGTGCCTCGTGCCACATGGGTGACACACGTTTCAGGGCTGCAGACCCTCCAAACCCTTGGATTTGTTGGAACACAGGGAAAACGCTGCTCATGGGACCATTCCCCTCCACCAGCTGCAAGCCCTGCGATCCCTTCTTGTGTATGAAGAGTTCTCGGGCTGTTCCTCCACAAACAAACCTGATCTTCAACCTCTGCCTCCTGCTCCTGTCCCTGTGAAGTGGCTTTTCCAGGTGCCCAGCCTTGCACATCAGAGGAAGTCAGTCCAGGGCAGCGCCTGTGGTTTGCGGCTGCTGAGCTTTCACAAAGCCACCTCGCAGTCACACGGGGGAGGATCCACCAACTTCAAAGCAGGAAGGACTCCAGTGGGATTTGGGCTTCCCAGGAGAAGGGTGCAATGGCTTTCCTGCACAGGTTGTCTTCCTTGAGACCTTTTCACGTGTGCTCCCTTTGTCCTGGCTGGTTGTGGGTGAGATGGTGTTGGCAGAGAGGGACAAAACTTCCTCTATCCATGGAGGGTATGAAACCGCTTCTCTCAGGGATTCATCTCTGATTTAAACCCACAGCTTCCACCCAGGTTTGCAGAGGAAAACCATGAGCTGCCCTAAACATTCCTTGAGCTGTGGTGGCTTTCATGAGACTTTAACACCTTTGAGATTTACATGTGCCCAGATAAATTCATTCTGCTTAAGCACCTACTAAACTGGGACCTGCTAAGCCGCCCCTACAGACAGGGAGAGCCTGGGGGAATTTCCAACCTCTTTCTGGGATTCTGGCTGGAAAAACAATCCAGCAGCCTCCCAAGCCTGCTCTGTCCCAGTGAGAAAAGCACTTTTTAAGACCCTCTCCTTGAAAAACAGAGCTGTCAGGGCCTGATGGTGGTGGAGCTCTCCCTCCCTCCCTGCAGGCTGGGCAGTTTTTGTGACACAAAGTCAGCACTAAAAGGGTTAATGAGGCCCCTGGGACACCTCCCACTGGTTTTGCTGATCCTGCTCCCCAAAAGTGGCTGTTCCCATCTCTTTAAGTGCAGCTTGATTGGGCTCCCACATCAAAGCAGACAGGGATTAGTGGGGACTGGGGCAGAGATGATGGTCTGAAACTGGGAACCAGTGACCTTTCTCCACAGCCGCTCCTCACCCTCAGCCTGGATCATCCCAGCCCATTTCTGCTCCTTTGGGGCAAAGAGATGGAAAAGATAATTCCTGAGGTTCCTTCCAGGCTGTCCCATGATTCCTGCCCATATGAACTTCTTGCCTTTGAGGTGTTTCCAGGCACGACCTTCCCAAAACTTCTCCCTTTCTTCTGCTGGACTGTGGGTGTCCCGTGTGGCCCCTCAGCAGTGTCAGGGTGTTGTGACAGTCTGCTCAGAAACCAAAATGAGCAACCAGAACCTACCTGAGATCCCTGGCAGCCAGGAGGGACAAATCCTCCTAGGGGCACCAGGGAGGGGGATTGCCCTGGGCTGAGGCAGCCTCACCTCCATTTACGGGACAGATTTGGGTGCCACAATATAAGGAAGACCTAAAGATGTTGGAGAGGGTCCAAAGGAGGGACATGGGGATGGGGGAAGGGTCTGGAGGAGCCACACAAAATCAGTCTGGAGGAGACTGAGGGAGGACTCATCAGGGGCTGCATCTTCATCTCAAGGAGCAGCTCCAGGCCCTGCTCTCTGTGAGCAAGGGCAGGACCCAGGGAACAGCTGGGGCTGTGCCAGGAGGGTTAGGTTGGATACTGGGAAAAGGTTCTGCCTACAGAGGGAGGGCAGGCACTGAACGAGTTCCCTAGGGAGTGGCCACGGGCCCAAGGCTGCCAGAGCTCCAGGAGCCTTTGGACAGCGCTCCCAGGCACATGATTTTGGGGATTTTTGGCATGTCTTGTACAGGGTCAGGAGCTGGACTGATGATTTGGGGGTGTCCTTTCCAACTCAGGGTATTCCAAGTTTCTATAAAATAACTATAAAATATCTATAAAAATCTATAAAAATCTATAAAATATCTATAAAATATAAAATGTTTCTATAAAATATCCCCCTTCAAGGAGACGTCTCACGTGAGGAACACACAGAGCCACCTTTTGCAAGAGACAAAGAGGTTTCCTGCCAACCACCACAAGTGTCCACCCCTTTCCTTGTAACATTCCTCCTTTGCACAGGAATTTGTGAGGCATTTTGACATCATCCAGACAGCTCTGTGCCAGTGCTTGGGGCTGAGCAACGGGATGGGATCAGAGTGGTGGTGTCAGGATGAAAGCAGAGCAGCGGGGAAGGAGCACTGGGGGGAGTCACCCTGTGGGGAAAGAGCCCCCCAAGGGCACAAAGTGTCCACTGAAAGAGTTTTGGGGAAAGGAAAAAAAACTGAAAGAGGTTTTTTTAGCAAAAAGCTCCCATGGGGAGCACATTGAATTTGGAGGTGGGAAGGAAGGCTGTGCTGTTCCACAGGACGGTTGTCTCGTCTCCTCGATGGTGCAGATGGTTTTAGTCAGGAAACGTGTTCCTTCATGCCCAGAGCCAACTGGGGACTCTGGAGATGCCTTCCAGCAGCTGAGTGAAAGAAGAGGGTGTGGGAGGAGGGAAATTCAGGTTCAGAGTTTCAACTTGTTCCCATCAATATTGTCTGGAGATCTGTCTGAGTGTCACTCCAGGATCTGCAGTACCACAGGGAGGAGCTGCTCAGTGAGCAGGTGCTTGATGTAACAGAGTTGGTTTTGGAAACTTTTATTTAGGAGATTTCTTTAAAGCAAAAGTGAAGTAGAGACGGTGCACAAACATTTCATGCTGTTTGCTGGCAGCAGAGCAGGGAATGCTGAGATTTTATCAGCCAAACGATCTCTGGGTTGAATTTAAAAGTGAAGAAGGACAAGGAGAGATTGGTTAGAGAGCAGAGCCTCTCACAGGCCATGTGAAAACAACTTGGCAGGTGAGATCAGCAATAAATAAAAACACTTTCTGCATAGGAGTCCTTTACCTAAATTCAGCTGCCTGGAAACCAGGCATCAGGTTAAAGAGAGAGACCATGAATACTCAATGAGAGAGCTTGGGACCATCAAGGAAAAGATTTTTTTCTAAAGACACCATTGCAGGAGAACATGAACAGGAGTCAGCAGGGCTCAGGGAGGTGATCCCAGAGCAGTTCTTATCTCTCCACAGCTGCCTCAGCAAAATAAAGGGACAAATTTGAAGCAGGAGAAATAACAATGGTGTGGTGAGCACCTATTCATTAAACTTCCCTGATGGACACTCAGATTAAGGAGATGACAGAAGGCTGAGCTTCTGGAGGCTGTACCTATTACCTTAATGAATGGTTGAAGTCACTTCTGTGATTCATTTTGTCACCAGCAGGCAGAAAACCTCGGTGTGGCACCCCAGCGTGGCAGCTCAGTGCTGTGTGTGATGGTTTCTCCACGGAAATAAGTGGAGATAAAGGCAGGATTTGTCCTGGAGGAGTTGGCAACCGCCTCCATTGCAGCCCTAATACTGGGGAGCACCTGCTCCAACATTCCCTAAAGCCCCAGTGCCCTGGAGCAGCCAGGTGGAACATTTCACACTCTTTATTTCCCTGGCTCAGCAAAGCTGGCAGGGTTGGAACCTCCATTTCCAGAGATTACCACCCTGAGCTGCCACAAAGCCACACGTTCCTGGAGATGAAGCACAGCAGCAGTCACGGCACCTCTGGAGTGAGGGTCCCTCCCCCCGCTGAGCCATCACAGAACCACGGCAGGGTTTGGGCTGGAAGGAGCCTCAGAGCTCCTCTCGTTCTGCCCCTGCCATGGCAGGGACACCTCCCGCTGTCCCAGGCCCCTCCAAGCCTCGTCCAGCCTGGCCCTGGACACTGCCAGGGAAGGGCCGGCCACCACTGCCATCGAGGGTGCAACGCTTTGATTTCACTGTTTGTGATGGGGATTCCTTCACTGCCTGACCTAAATCTCCTGTTTTGGGAAACCCTTCCTTTCATGGCCAGAGCTGTGTCCATGCCAGCTTTGAAATCCTCCTGGGCCCCTCTCAACATCCATTGGCACCAGGCTTGGGAACCTGGGCTGCAAGAAAAGCCAGCACTGAGTGACTGGAAAAGAAAGCCAAGAAACAGGCAGAGAAATGGGAATGGGAAATCCTCCCGTGGATCCTGTCCTGGGCTGAGACCCCAGCCTGGGCAGCAGGCAAGGGGGGGTTTCTGCCTCTGTGCCCTGCTCAGGTGAGACCCCACCTGCAGAGCTACCCCAGCCCTGGGCAGGGCACAGACAGGACATGGAGCTGCTGGAGAGAGCCCAGGAGATGATTAAAGGGATGGGGCAGCTGCTGGGAGGAAAGGCTGAGAGAACTGGGATTGTTCAGCCTGGAGAAGGCTCTGGGGTGACCTAATTGTGGCCTTTCAGTGCCTGAAGGTGACACTAAGAAGAAAATGGAGAGAAATTCTAAGGGCCTGGAGTGCCAGGACAAGGGGGAATGGCTTCCCACTGCAGAGGAGAGGGTTTGGGAAGAAATTCCTCCCTGTGAGGGTTCAAGGCCAGGTTGGACAGGGCTTGGAGCAGCCTGGAATAGAGAAAGGTGTCCCTGCCCATGGCAGGGGGTGGCACTGGATGATCTGTCAGGTTCCTCCAACCCAACTCATTCCATGAATCTCTAGTTCCTGCCAACAGGCCTCTCTGGCCATGCTCTGTTGGAGGATCAAAGAAAGCACATTTGGTAAACCTACACTTTTCTGGGCAAACTGTGCTGAGTGGGATCTCAGAAATTCACATTTCCACTCCCAGCTCAGCTCCTGGGTGATCCCAAGTGATTCAGGCTCCCTCTTCCCCCTTGGCTTGGCAGGATGGACACACTGGGGGAACTCCAGGGCAGTTTCTCAGAGCAACACACACACATCCTTCTTTGGCCTTGTTATTCCCTTTGTTCTTGTTATTATGTGGTTGAATTTTCTCCCTCAGTATCCCATGGGGAAATCCACCTGCTGGGCACTGCCTGTGATCCCAGGGAGTGTGAGGCACCTGCGTCTCTGGTTCCCCATGCAGCATGGTTTGCATGTGGAAATCTCAACGATCCAAGGCCAGCTTGGTGTTCAAGGCATCCCAATAATTGCACCCCTGCTATTCCAAGCTCCTCCTTGGCTTCACCTGGAGATCATTTTATGTTTTTTGTTGGTTTTTTTTTTTCCTCCCGGGCATTTTTGCAATGCTGTCACTGCTCAGCTCAGCCCTCCCGATCCCGCCTGCAGCCGGGCTGCTCCCAAAGCAAAGACAGGAGCTTTACTTTCCCTTTAATTACCGAGCGTGACAGCCGCGGCTTCCTCATTTCATTAAGGGCTGACAAACACCCTGGGCTGTCCCAAAACGTCACTGCCCCTTTGAGCAACTCCTTTCAAGTCACTCAAGAGCTCATGATAAAGGGGATTCTGAGCTTGCCCGGGGGCTCGGTGTGCCTGTCACCCCGCGGGGTTCAGCACCTCCTGCCCACCCAAACCTCATCCCTGTCACACACAGCTCTGCAGGGCAGACACTCTTTATCCAGAGGTCTTGGATGCAGAGTTCACTCCTTCGCCCTGAATCCTCATTCTTTGACCCTAAAACTGAACAAGAACCTTAAAATCTGGAAGGTTTTTATTCTTTCCCTTCTTTCCCCTTACTTTATTTACATAGTAACTGCCAGATTCATTTTTGTTGTACAAAACAGCCCATTTCAAGGGAGCTGACAGAGGTCCTGTTTGATTCCTTATCCCAGGTCAACATCTGGGCTCCTCCAGAGCTGGAAGTGCTCTTGTGCAATAATATTTAATAGCTGATTCCTCCTTTATGGTTCAAAGCCTTGAAGCCTGCCATGGGCTTTCTGGGGATTTCTCACAGGGCCTGTATCCCAAAAGTTGTCCAGTTTCACAGCAATGGAGGCCTCACAAACCTTGTTCCTAAAGGTTGTAGAAAAGCTGCTGTCCTGAGTTAATCACCCTCATTTGCATCACTTTTGGGGAAATGCAGAACTAATTATCTAATGGGAGTGTCCATCCCGCAGCTACAGCCCAGACTGGGGTCATTCACCACAGAAGAAAACACCAAAGCCTCCTTTAATCCTGGAAATTAATAAATCCCCCTGCTGATCTGGGTGGATACAGAGGATTCCCCTCCTGAACCCTGAAGAATATTGGTGGCATTTTTGTTCCCATGTAGAACCAGCCCACAAACCCTGGTGGGTGACACAGCCCAGCCCTGTCACCACCAAACCAGGCTGTGCTGAGCACAGGGGAGTTTCAAGGAAAAAAAAAGCAGATCCAAGCTGCATTTCCCTGTAGACAGAAAGGGAGGGATTTCTGGTCTTCAAACACATCTCAGCAACCCCAGTCCCCGTCTCCCTCAGCCCACCCTGCCCCAAGGTGCTCTTGCAGCACCGTCCAGCTCGCAGAGACAGCGCAGGACCTGTGGCACTGGTTCACACTTGGCTGCTTTGCATGGCTGGCTGGGGCTTGGGTTCCTTTCTTTTCTTCTGAGCAGATTTGTGGAGGGTGTTGTCTGCGGTCAGGAGCCACCTCAGTGACACAGAGCTGGAAAAAGTGAAGAGGAACAATCACAGAATCACAGAATCACAGAATCTTCTCAGTTGGAAGGGACTCAAAAGCATCACTAATTTCCAACTTTTACAGAGATAAATCTGCTTGTCTGCATTCCAGGAAGAGTAAATCGCCTGCGAAGGTTTCATGGTTGTAGAAAAGAAACCTTGAACCCCTTAAAATTAGGTCAGAATTTAGCCAGATGTTTGGTTTGGCCACCAAAGAAATAGGTCCAATGTTCCCCATGTTCCAGGGGTGAAGAATTAAAAAAGGGATTTCCACTAAAACCACCTTAAAAGAGAAGCTGTGTTAAGAACAGAAGGAAAAAACCCAGCATGATCCCACTTTGCCTTATCCAAGGAGGTGGAGAGTACTCCCCACACACTAAGCCTGGACCACAGGCCTGGAATATCTTTGTCCTGCCCTGACCCACCCCTTCACAGCTCAGATCTGTAACCAAACCCTTCCCCTCCCTCCCATCACCAACACTGACCACATCACAGGGAACAATTTGCCTTGGAATAAAGCATGGATTGTGGAGCCTTCTGACTGCAAGGAGGGAGTGTTGGCAGGAGGGACCAATTAGGGACTGATTTCTTACCTATCTTCATCCACAATCTGCTCTGTTGCAGGTTCTTTGGATCTTGTTTGTTCCCACCCTCCTGGGGCTGCAGGGCTGCAAATCCAGCCTTGGATTTCCCATCAGTGCAGCTACGAGTCCCCCATTTGGCCCCACCTTGGTGTGCTGGAACCAGTGACAGTGGAGCAATGGGAGTAGAAAATGGTGTTTTTGGTGAGCAATAGAGGGCAATGTCTCAGGAGAAGAGACATCTCCTTTGGGGAGATAAATGGGAAATATTTCTCCTTTGGGAAATAAAACCACTGGACTTCCCAGGAGCTGGAAACAGACTGATAATAGGATAGCTGAAAGCAGAGAAACCCAGATTACTCCTGATAATCATTCCCTGGGTAAAAGATATATGCCATAAATCTGTGTCTGCTTCACAGAATCCCAGAATCACTGAGGCTGGAAAAGGAAATCACTGTGGCTGGAAAAGAAAATCGCTGAGGCTGGAAAAGCCTTCCAGGAGCATCAAGTCCAACCTGTGACCAGTCCCCACCTTGTCACCCACACCAGAGCTAGGAGTGCCATGTCCAGTCATCCCTTGGACACCTCCAGGGATGGGAACTCACCAGTCACCTTCTGTCCTCCAGGAACTTCTGAGATGTTTGGATCTTTTTTGCTAACACCTAAAATCAAAAGCTGAAATGACACAAGTTGATTTGGTGCGAAGTGGGACATTCCAAACCAAATCACTGTGATGTGACTGGGCACTTCCCACTTTGACTCTGTAAGGAATCGACTGTGGAATAAAACAAAAATCCCACTCCTGCCTTGTCAGCAAAGGAGGCAGATTTGCTCCTGGGACTTCTGTCTCCCTCTCACAGTCCCAGGTGATTCATCCCCACATCTCTGCTCGTGCTCTGGCTATTTCATTGTTTGCAGAGTGAGAGCAAGTGGGATCCCCATGACCAGGATTCATCCTCCAGCTCCTCTGCTGCCAGACCCCAAATCTCTGCATTCCCCAGATTCTGAGATTATTAGAGCCAAGCCTAAGGCACAAACGTCCTCTCCTCATGTCCCTCTCGCCTCCTGGTGTGCTCCACCACCACCACCTCCACAGAGGCCAAAGAGGGCTCCTGTTCCAGTAAATCTGATCCAATTTCTGCTGTTGCTGTTGCTGTTGGTTCAAATGCTGGATGAGTTTGGTTTTCCCTTTTTTGCTGCTCCTGAGCTAAAAGGCTTGAAAAACTCCTCATTCAATGCTAAAGTGCAGAGGTTCAGCATCTTTGTCTTATTCCAGATCAGGAGAGAAAGAAGGGGCACAGAGGCCAGGGGTAGAGCCTGTCTAGGGCAGACTTAAGAAAATATTCCTTCTCTTGGATTCCTTATCCAGGCTGGATGGAAGAGCTGTCTCTTGAGCCTGCCTGGTTTTGTTTGGCTTGTGGTGGTTGGTGTCAGCTTTTGACATAAAAAAACATTTTGGTTACTCTTACACACAGGGGATAATGAACAAGTGGAAAAGCTTAAATGACAGCCTTGGCTTGGAGAACATTTCCTTGTTCCATTCATTCTGCCAGGATTAATTACCAGCTCAGCTATTTACTGGGATGGGTGTTCTTCCTGCTGTGGCTGCTGTTCCTGCCTTGTGCTGCAGGGACACGCCGTGGCCAGGACTTCTGAGATGATTTTCTGGGAGGTGATTTTGGGAGATGATTCTCTGAAAGGTTATTTTGGGAGATGATTTTCTGGGAGATGATTTTCTGGGAGGTGATTTTGGGAGATGATTTTCTGGGAGGTGATTTTGGGAGATGATTTTCTGGGAGATGACTTTCTCTCTGTTCCTGTCAGAGTCCCACCTCTTCCTCCTCTTCCAGCATTCCTGTCTTGGTGCACTCAGGACAGAGAGATGGTGTCAGAGAAGAAGAATCCCACGGAAAGTTCTTAAAGCCCATCCCATTCCAGGTTGCTTCAAGCCCTCTCCAACCTGGCCTTGGAACTTCCAGGGATGGGGCACCCACAGCTTCTGTCAGTCACCTGTGCCAACCCTCACCTTTCTATTCTATAAATTAAGCTCGGGTTGGGTGAGTTGGTGCTGTAAATCTCTCCTATTTTAAAGATGAATTGATGGCAGAGTTGTCCCACCCTGCTCAGGATGGCTGAACTGGAAGATGCTGGGCAGGAAGGGTGGGGAGGTGTCTGAGCAGAGCCTCCCCTCTCCTCACGCTGCTCCTCTGGCAGCACATCTTTGGTTTTTGGAGGGGGAACCCTCTGAGTGGTCTCTGTGTCCTCTGGAGGATGGAAGAGACCTGGATGGCTTCGCTTCTTCCCATTCTCTTCTTCATCCCCTCAGCCATGGTAGGCTTTGCTTTGGTGCCCTGGGGTTGGTTGGGATGACCAATTAATTTTAATCAATTAGTTAATTTTATTCAATTAGTCAAGTCAACCAAACTCAAGATATTTAATAGAATAAAATTCCTGGAAAGGTATTTCTATTTTTTTTTCTATAAGAACTTCATGGAGACATTGTTCCAGTATCAAAATGTTTTCTTTTGATTATTTTTAATTGACAGAAATTCCAGATCCCCAACTCATAATGAGTGTTTGAACTTGTTGCTATTGGAAAGAAGGAGGAAAATAGTCAAAACAATCCTTAAGACTGAAAAGGAAATAAAAATAATGAAGTCAAAACCATCCCCAAGATTAAAACACAAAATAAATATTGGGAAGACAGGTAGCAATCCCTTGCCAGAAGAGGATTTTGAGCTTGTTTTACAACTTTAATGAATGGTTTGAAAACCATTTGAGATTAAACTTTTCCCTTTGCTCCTGTGAAAAAAATTTGAAGAGATGTAGCCAGAGAGAGAAAAATAAATGCAGCCTTCATTTCCCTCTTTGGTTTGCTAATATTATAGCTCAGAATATTTGGGTGTTGGCTCCAGGAGGAGGAGGAAAGGAGCTGTCCTTGTTTTGGGTGAGGCAGCATCATCTCCCTGTCTTCTCTCTATTATTCAGGCCAGTAAAAGTTAATTATTCCTCTGAAATTAGGCAGTCACCTCCCACTTCCTCAGTCAGGAATGGGAGGAGTGACCCTCGTTGATGCTCAGAATATTTCAGGCTCCTGTCTGAGCTCAGCCCAAGGCCCTGCAGGGACAGCCCAGGCTCGAGTCCTCTCTCACCTGGGGCTGCCTCTGTGTCCCACTTTGGTCAGGGGGAAAGCTCTGGAAATCCTGGGATTGCCAGCCCCCAGCCCCTCTGGGCTGGGAATGCCATGCAAAGCCAGTTCCTGGTTTTTTTCCAGGCCATAAAGGCAGAGAAGGTGGGAGAAGAGCAATGGGTCAGGTCAACCATGTGAGGACCAAACCCCAGCTCCAAAGCAGGGTTTCCTCCCCCTCCTCTTCCTCAAGAAAACATCTTTTTAGCAAAACCCAACAGAAAGTGACCTCGGCACAAAGCCAAGCCGAATCATGCTGGGTGGGGATTGTGAAGGGATGGCCAGGCCTCCTCACAGACACCAGTTCCAAATTTGGAGCTGCAGGGTTTTCTGCACACTTGGCCAAGGCTGAGTGACACTACACGAGGGTTCTGTGATGTTCACACGATTAACAGAGGCTGCCTCATGAGGGGGACTCCTATTTCCAAATTCCATTTGCAAGTGGTGAACGAAGCAAGCTCAGATGTAGAATTCCCTGCTGAGGTGGGCTCCATCCTGTCTACTGGGAGCTGATTAAAAATGGAACTGCTGGACTGGGGTTCCTCGTTGGAGAGAGGGCACAGACAAGCGTCCTCCTCACCCCACCACGGTCTGACACACAGCTGGCCAGAGCTGGATAAGGCATTTTCCACCCTCAGCATAGAAATGACATCCCCTGCCCTTCCCCAAAGGTGCTGATCTTCTTCCCCGCCTCGCCCTTTAATTGTCCCCTCTTTTCAAGTTGGAATTAGAATTTTGCCCCATGAGAGTGGGGAAGATTACTGGGGCTGCGTGACCTGTAATTCTTCCTGGGCTGGAGACAGGCAGAAATTCCCTGTGATAATAACGTCTGCAAGGCTGGTGGGGAGAGGCAGGGAGGATTCCTGGGAACTCGCAGGCGCCTGGCATGGGACACCCATGTTTGAGTTAATCCCCCAGCCTGGGGCTGCCTCCAGAGCCAGGACAGATCCCATTGGTGCAGACGGCCTCGAGCTCGATGCATTTCATGCTAAATTAGGCACCTGTGTTTGGCCAGATGAATCACTCTGGGGAAATGTCAGGTTTTTTTCCGTGAAATAAAACCTCAGCAGCCCTGCTGAGCTCAACATGGGAGACCCCAAACCAGGGCAAAGCAAATCCCACCCCATAATGGCCAAGAGATCTCATTGCTTTTTAAGTCACACAGTTCAAGTAACTCTTTGTCATCCCCAAAGCCACTAAAGGCAATTTTTTTGTGTCTGAAACATGGCTCTGGTCCCACAGCCCTGATCACCAGACCTGTGAGCCCAGAAGGGCAGTGCTGAATTCATCTTCGCTCAACTGCTCTGACATGAAAGGATCAAACAAATTCTTTGGAGGTTGCAACAGGCTGGAAAACACCATTGTGTAGTGCTCGGGATTGTTTTGGAGGTTTCTGGAAATCTTTGCCATCATTTGTTAATTGGTCTATAAAATACCTTATGTGATATGCTGTGAGGAGATAAATAAACCAGAGTAAAAGAATAAACCAGTGATAAATAAACCAGTGACACCTGAGCCCTACCATGTCCCAAACTGCCTGCAGAGAATCCGAAGGTCTCTTTGGTTCTCACTTCTCCCCAGAGTATTTTTTCACCTGTTTTGTAGTTTCTTTAAATACCATCGATGGAAAAATTGAGACACAAAATATGTCCTTTCAAAGTAGTTTATTGAGGACACAGTGAGAAGCTGGGAAGTTTGAGCAGTCAATGGGAACAGCTCCATTCGTGCTCTACAAGGTGTCAACACGGACAGTTTATGCATCAGTAGCTTCTCTTGGCATTTTGGGGGGATGGAAAAGGAAAGGGGGTGGTTTCTTCTAAAAATCAGCATGCCCTGAGCCAGCCACCCCAACATGCAGAAGCAAATGAAAGTACTATGTGTTCATCCATAAGCAAATTCCACACACACAAGAAAGAGCTGATGGCTGTGGAGTAGCCAGCAGGTGCTTTGAAAATTGCTTTGTTTCAGATTTAAACATAAATTTGCAGCGCAGGGTTTTCTTGGACCAAAGAAAGATAGGATAAAAATTAAGGGAGTCTGCTCTTTGCAGCATCTCCTGGGAAAGTTAAGCAGTTAAATCCTCACTCTCTTTTCTGAAATGCTTTGGGAGGAGCTGGAAGAAAAAAGAGGGATCTTGGAGGGGAGAGGGGGGAATATTGTTAATTAATCTGCTCATTATGGGAAAAGACAGAGGGGAAAGCAGTGCAACAAACAGACCCTTAAAGCTAAAGTCAGGATTCAGAAATCACACTGTGCTGAGCACCTGCAGGAGAAGTTTCTAGAGGGGTCTTTAGGCTTGGGTACTCTGAAAACACAGCTCAGGGGGGTAAATCTGGGGCTAATAAATGTGGGGATGGGTTTGGTGACAAATGTTGCTGCTAGGGGGCAGAGGAATCGCCCTGCACCCTCTGGGCACGGGGCTGGCCCTCCTGAGCGCCGCTGTCCGGGGGCTCCGCGGCCCTACGGGACCACGCAGGGGTCTCTGACCACCCCGAAATTCCCCACCACGCCATTGTTGCACCCCACGACCTCAGTGCCGCTGGACACCACCACGGGGGGCCCCGCCAGCTGCCGGATGACGCAGCCCTGGTTGCCAAAGGTGATCACTCCCCCGGCCTGGCAGGGCGCCATCCTGGCGTTGAGGCCTGCGCTGGCGGCGCTGACCACGGTGCGGGCCGGGTACCCGCCGCTGCGCGAGCTGAACCCGCCGGCCTTGCAGCTGACCCCTCCGGCCTGGCAGAACACCTCCGGCATGCACTGCTTGGCCACGGAGCTGAGCACTCTCTTGGGGTGGAGGCCGGCGCTCCGGGAGCTGAAGCCGCCGCCCTGGGAGCTGTGTCTGCCGGCCCGCCTGCCCAGGGAGCCGTAGCCGCAGGCGGCCCCGTTGGCCATCGCCCCGCAGTCCTCGGGCACGTTGTAGCCACTGCTGACCACAGCTGCGAACAGAGCCAGCGGTTAGGGAGGGAAACTGGGAGGCTTTGGCGGGGCAGGTTGTTTCTCGAGTGACAGAACCAACCAAACCTGATTTCCTCCAGATTGGTCCAACGTGTCTGAGCCCCTGCTCCTTCCTACTCCTTCCCCATGTCCCAACACATCCCCTCATGGATCCTCCCCCTTCCCATGCTGCTGGTGCCTCCCAGGTTCAGTACATATCCCGTGATCATATCCCGCGATCCCCAGGACATCTCCCTGTTCCCTCCAAGGGTAGAAACTAAAAAAGGGAGAGCAAAAGGGTCTTGAGTTTGACCTTCTCCACCCACTCCAAAAGTTGATTTTTCTAAAATTCAAAGGTATTTGAGATTTCTGGGGCTCAACTTTCCAGAACTGGAAAAGGGAGGCAGTGGGACCTGGGGCAGACAGGTAATGCTGTTCCCAAAGGTATCTTTCGTAAAACAAGACATCTTAATGGTGAAAATGTGCAGTTACTTACACACGCTCACAGGGTTCCCCACACATATCCTGTGGGGAGAAAAGAGAAACTCACATTACTCACAACTTCCAGCCACAATCCAGACCACTTAGTCCCTTGTTGTAACACGCCTCACTATCCCTAGAACAGGAACTGCTTTTGCTGGCCCCCGTGTGGCCTCCATGGCCTCCAGGCACCTCTCCAGGTCCAGTTTCTGTGAGCCTGGGGAGACCTTGGAGCTGCAGAATTCAGTTGGGAGCAGGAACTGCCACAGCCTCAGATACACAGGAGGGAGACTTCACCCACCTGCTCTCTTCACCCTCCAGCAGAGTCTTGTAGGTGGCAATCTCGATGTCCAGGGCCAGCTTGATGTTGAGCAGCTCCTGATAGTCGCGCAGCATGCAGGCCAGCTCATCCTTGGCCTTCTGCAGAGCGTTCTGCAGCTCAATGTGCTTTTCCCGGGCATCTTTGAGGGCGCAGTCCCCACGCTGCTCAACGT